>NW_024965619.1:88031-116206 GCF_019238085.1 Lagopus leucura
CGCACTGGGTGCTGCACTGGGTGCTGCAAGGCTCCACGCACTGGGTGACGCACTGGGTGCTGCACTGGGTGCTGCAAGGCTCCACGCACTGGGTGCTGCAGCACGTGGTGCACTCAGTGGCACAGGGGTTCTGGCAGACCTCCACGCATTGCGTTGGGCATGGCTTTACGCAGATGTTGCTGCAGGGCTCCACACGCTGGCTGCATTTCTGCAGGCAGATGGGAGGCGGCAGGCAGGGCTGCTTGCGCTGCTCGTAGTAAGACATCCTGTTGGATACTGGAAGGCAAAGACAAGACAAACAGATCAGGACTCTTTTCTCCCCAAGCCACAGTTCACAACTGAAGCCCTTCAAAGAGGCATAGCAGTTAATTGGTGGACTGAGAAGTCAATTAGTGAAAATTTCAAGCTTGAATGATTTCTGGATCTGGATACATATAGTTAACACTTTCTTGGGAACCTGAAGGCATCACTGCCAGGAAAACCACAACCATGAACTCAGAACTGCTGTACAAAGTTTAGCTTTGTAAAAGCCATAAAGTAACAATAGCCTATTTCCTTATTTTCTTAATTATATCAGCAGACATTCCACAGCATATCTTTTGCTGGTCACTTCTTCAGCTCCTCAAACAGACCACAGAGCACAATCCCATCTGTGTAGACATCAAGCTGCTAATCCCAGGGGAGAAAGCCCAAAGACCACCAGTTCAGATACTCTGTACTGTGTATCATAGTACAGCATTGGAGTTAAGTAAGTTTTAATGGGCTTCTCCTTCACAAGGAAAGTGCTAGCCCAAAGGTTGCAGCTCCTGTTTCTGGTTCAGTTCCCCACACTGAACTCTCCCAGTTGCCTCTTGCAGCTCAGCCCGCAGGTGTCCTGCAGCTTCCTTCTTCATGATAATGCTTCTTCCCACCCATCTCCTTTGAAGTCTCAAGTCTTACTCTGCAGCATCCAGTAATTTTGTTAATTTCCCGACTTAATGAGGTTTAAAAAAAAGGTTAATGAAGATAGAACATGAAGGAGGATAAGAGACAGGTGGTTTCTGAAGATGTGACAGGACATTTGCAAGCTACCTAAGGAAGAGCAATCTCTAAGATTCAAACATCCTCTTCCCATTCCAAGGTGGATCCTGGAATAGGAGCACCTGAAGCAAAGCTTTCCCGTGACAGTTAATATATCCTTTTGACCAGAACAACCAAGAAGAACAGTCATCAAATTATCCCCTGATAAATACAAGAAAGACTTACCGTTCACCAACACAAGTGAGTGAGGGAGTAGACAAATGAACTGATGTGGGCATCAAAATGCAAACCTTTTTATATGGCGTGAGTGGCGTCACCTCCGGAAACAAGGGAGCCCAGGGGTATGGAGACCTGACCACTAACAACCTGCATAGGCTCCACCTGCACATGCTTTACATATTTGTCTACAGCCTAATTTTTGATGGAAACCTTCTTCCAGGCAAAACGTGATCCTGAGCAAATCCTGCTTCCACCTCCTACATATGTCACGCGGATCCCAATGGGAATGAGACAGTAACTGGAAAAAAATCATGTAAGTACTAGATGAATTGCTTTTCCAGAAAGATTCAGTACACCTGGATATATTCACCTCATTTTTTTCCATAAATACCTGAACAACCTTTGTTGGTTTTTTTTTTCAGTAAAGTAAGAACAGACAGCCATTATTAGGGTACGTGGGCAATTGATCTGATTTACTACGAGAAACATTGCATCCTACTTCTCATAGAAAGAGAGAGCTAATCCTACAGTGTTCCACTAATGCTTCCAAAATACATTGAGATTTCTGCTTCTCCAGTACCTTTTTGGCCACCAAATGTTCTCCACCCACTCCTACCCACTGTTGCCCTATTAGCAATGTTCATACTTGGCAATGCCAATGGGGACACAACTCCAATGGGGACCTCTACAAGCTATTGAGGTAATAAATAGAAAAGGGGGGCACATTTTAAGGCCTATTTTTCATTGTCAGAGCAGTGTAAAGCACTTCATTTTAAACACAATTTAGGCCCAGGGCTCCATGTAAGCTATTGAAGCCATGATACACCACTCAGATACAGCACAGAAAATGCTCA
Source organism: Lagopus leucura (assembly GCF_019238085.1). Lineage (NCBI taxonomy): Eukaryota > Metazoa > Chordata > Aves > Galliformes > Phasianidae > Lagopus > Lagopus leucura. The sequence continues at coordinate 90,125 of NW_024965619.1, forward strand.
TTTCTCCAAAATGTTCCACTCATGGAGATGGAATGTCATCACCAAGTTATGTGTAGGCAGGCAACTACATCACTAACAAAAAAGCTGAATGGGCAGAAAAAAAGCCAACAACCCATTCAGCATCTATGCATGATGCATCCTGTTTATACTGGACACGAGGATCGTGCCGGGGAATGACATTCACCAGCACCAATTCCCTTCTGGTGTTTACATGGGGAACCTGAGTTCCTGTCCTGAGCCCATGTGAGCAGATTTGCATTGCTCCTGACATCCTCCCAGCAGCACCTCATCGTTCATACATTCCTTCCGCTTCTTTCTTCCTTTGCAGCAGGGACGTGGTGCATCACGTGCCTTTTTTCCCCCTAGACTTGAACTACAGCTTTTGTAAGAGATAGGAATCGTAGAATCATAGAACCATAAAATAAGAGAATCAAGAAATCATAGAATCATAGAATCATAGAATCATGGAATCATGGAATCATAGAATCATGGAATCATGGAATCATGGAATCACGGAATCATGGAATGGTCTGGGTTGAAAAGGGCCATAACAATCATCTACTTTAAACCTCGTGCTACATGCAGGGTTGCCAAGGAAGGAATGGGAACGTATAAGGTGTGGTTTGCTCATGTTAGACATCTGTTTCAAGTGAGGGGAAAGACCTATCAAGTAGACCCCGCAGACTGAAAAACATACAGAGAGCAACTAGCTGAGATTCAGTATTGAGCTCAGTATTTTGGTGGAAGAACATCTCCCCATCTCCTCCTCCTGACTCTACCCTCCTCCATGATGCTCAAAAAAGCAGGCACCCTCCAGCACCTCAAGGTCCCCTCACAGCAGCTGCCAACATCACTTATCTCAGTAGGAGATTCTCTAGGACTGGTCTGTTCCATTCTCCACACTTACCGAGGGCTTCAGGCTCGCTTCTGAAATGGTGAGGGCTGGTCCTACCTCTCCCTTTTTGTACCGTGTTATTCTATACCCTATTGTTATATTTGATTAGCAAGAAACTGTAATGAGTTCTGGGAGAAATAGATATTTTAGGAGATATAGATTGATCCACGTTTGTAATACGTGGGAACACCAGAGTGCTGGATTATTATTTTAAATTAGCACTTATTTGTGGATCTCTATTACATTTATGAGCCACTTGGCTGTTTGACTGTTCCCATTAAGTTCAGTGAGTCAGCACTCCGCAGCAATGTCCATTGGTGGCCATTTTGGCTGCACTACTTTGAGCTATTCAGTGAGAAAGAATTATTTCAGAGGCTCCTGAAGACTTTAGAGATAGGACACCCGTGGATTTCTTTGCATCCTCTGCTTTACCCAAGAGCCTCCTAAGTAAGACTTCTTCCTCTGTTGCATCCAGCACTGTTGGCATCAGGGATTTCATACACAACTGGAAGAAGCTTTGTGTCTGTGCAGCATCCCATTCAGCACACCACCCATATTTTGGTGTACAAAGCATTTCCATAGAAAATAAGGATTCTCCCTTCGTTCTTAGCACAGCAAGGACTTCCCTGCATGTTCTCCTGTGATTACATCTTTCAATCTGGGGCTTCATTACACCCGACTTTCCCCTCCCATCATTCCCTACCAGCAGAAAGGTGCTCAGCACCAGGGAGGTTTCCCATGGCCATCACTGGAGTTTGGAAATCATCACATAGCTGAAATGCCAACAGACTGAGTGCAACGCAATTAGCATCACATGAAAACAAGTCGCTTGTCTAGTCCATGCCCCAGGGTCTGTTTGATCAAGTAATGAGATTGTTACTTCTGGACCAAGAGGAACCCCAATCCAGCACTATCCACCTCTTTTCCTGTTTACTCAGGAAGGTGAGTGCTCTGTGAAGAATGATAAGTGAGCAGCTGAATGCCATTAAGGCTGAAAAAGAGGAACTAGCTTTTGCCTTCTGACTATTGCAAATATTTGCCTTGATTTTCCAGCACTCAAGAACATGAATCTGACTTTTCTTTCCTGAATAAATCTGTGTCTCAATCCCTGAGGAGTACATTTCAGAGCTCAGAGTGCATTAGCTGGCCCAGCAAACACTGAAAGCTGTTAATAACTGTTATAATAGTCTCAGAGCCACAGACTTCCAACTATACAGCATTCCATCGAATTTGGGAGCAGGACCAAAGCTAATCCCTGCTTGCACAGTGAGTTTTGGAGGAGCCTTTGAGCCATGCCAGATCTCCACAGAGGGGTAATTAGCCAGCCCTGATTGGCTTGGTGCCTCTGTGGTGTGGCAATGGGACTCAGGCAGCACCTGAGCACTAGGTGAGGACCCTGAGTACTGCCTACCAGCAGCAGAGCTGTGCTCTGCAGGGAGAATGGGACTAGGAGAGGTGAGAAGGCAACATGATTTGCACATGGGCAGCATGATCTGCACGATGCCAGACATCCCATAGCGTGCAATGCTGTGTCCGTGGGTAGGACTGAGCTCATCCCAACTACTGGTCCGGCTAACCCAGACGTGTTAATTGCAGGTTAGTCATCAGCCCCACGCCCTGGGGCACCTTTAAGAGCAAAGCAGTGCATGTCTACAGACAGAGGAGCACCCACGCTGCTGCTCAGTGTATGGGTGGCTGCCTCCCTCCTTCTGCAGTTGCTGATCTCCCTGCAGTATCTGCACCCTGAGAACTGAAGAGCAGTGTCCTTGGCACAAGCAATGATGGGGCTTTGAGTTCTTGGGTAGGTTGCTTATTCTCAGACTTTGCAAACAGATTTAGTGCTAAAGAGGAACCCCTTGGACCCTTGTAAATCAATGTTCATGGAGGGCTACAGAAATTGCCCAGGACACCTTGATCACACTGACAGCATTTCTGCTGAGTTCAGTGACAAGCAAATCCCTGTCATTGTGCCCAGCTGGTGAGATGCACCCATCCACCAGCAGAGATGAGGAAACACAAGTGAGCTCCAACAGGCCAAGTCAGGACCTCCTATACACAGGCAGCAGGGTCATAAGGCACAGTCTCTCAGTCCTGCCCATCTTCCCCCTCATTAGTGGCTCATTTGCCCATTGCTCTGAAGGGAACATTTAGCTCCTCCACTTCAGCATGTTTCCTCAAGACACACAGCATCCCCTTTCCCAGCCAGCGTCTGGGGAAGTCTGGATGAGTGCTGGGTCTCTGGGTGCTGCCTTATATCTTGTCATACCTTCCAACAAGAGCTGCCACTGCAGAGAACACTCTTTTAAGTAGAAATTAAGAGAAGGTGTGAGAGTGGGGGAGTGCAAAAGAGAAGGAGAGCTTGCAGACAGCTGGTGCCAAGATCAAGTGTTTTTATTGCTTCATTTAAGAAAAGGAGATGATGGCGAGAAAGGACAAATTCCTCCAACCACATCACTGCAGAAAAGAACAAGAGAGTCTCTCACCCAGGCAAATATCCTGGGGGCACAAAATCAATTGGTTACATGTTACAAGGAAAGGCATTACTCTTTACATAAATCTATTATATATGATGCAGAATGCAAGGAAAACCATGTGAGGATCTGCCCTTCCTTGGATGGACAGGGCACGAGGAGAGCCAAGAGGTGAGGAAAACAACAGAGGGCTCAGGAGGTCTGCAAACCATTTTCATTCCGTAGCTGCTGGAGCTGCACAGAGCAGGGACACAGCAGAGGGGTCCCCTATCAGCTCCTGTTGTGGGACCACCCCTTAAGGAGCCGTTCACTTGTGGCAGCAGATGTCGGCACAGCTGATGGAGTAGTGCTGGCCACAGATGCTGGCACACAGTGGGGTGGGCCTCACAAAGCAGGGGGCCACACAGGGATCCACACACGTGGAATTGCATTGGTTTGCATCCTGGCAGCAGGGATCTACGCAGGTGGTGGTGCATTGGGTTGCATCCTGGCAGCAGGGATCTGCACACCTGGTGGTGCACTGGGTTGCGTCCTGGCAGCACGGGTCCACACGCGTGGTAGTGCATTTGGTCACCTCCTTGCAGCAGGGATCCACACATGTGGTGGTGCACTTAGTGGCATCCTGACAGCAGGGATCTACGCATTTGGTGGCACACTTTGTCACCTCTGTGCAGCAGGGATCCACACACCTGGTTTTGCAGCCGGTCACCTCCCTACAGCATGGATCCACACACTTGGTCACTCTGCCACAGCAGGGATCTACGCACCTGGTGGTGCACTTGCTCACTTCCCCACAGCAGGGATTCTTGCACCTTGCACACTTGGTCACTCTGCCACAGCACGGATCCACACACTTAGTGGTGGACCTGGTCACACATCCGCTGCATGGATCCACACATCTGGTGGTGCACTTGGTCACCTCACGACAGCAGGGATCCACACATCTGCTGGTGCACTTGCTCACTTCATCACAACACGGTTCCACATACTTAGTGCTGCCTCGGGTTACTGCTCCATAGCAGGGGTCCACGCATCTGGTGGTGCACTTGGTATATCTGCCATAGCATGGGTCCACACATGCGGTAGCACATCTGGTCACAGGTCTACAGCAGGGATCCACACACGTGGTGGTGCACCTGGTCACTTCCTCACAGCAGGGGTCTACACATCTGGTAGTAGTACACTTGGTCACTTCCTTGCAACAGGGATCTACACATCTGGTAGTGCACTTGGTGACATCCTGACAGCAGGAATCCACGCATCTTGCAGTGCACTGGGTTGCATCCTGGCGGCAGGGATCCACACATCTGGTGGTGCACCTGGTGACATCCTGGCGGCAGGGATCCACACATCTGGTGGTGCACTTGGTGACATCCTGGCGGCAGGGGTCCACACATCTGGTTGTGCACTGGGTTGCATCCTGGCGGCAGGGATCCACGCATCTTGTAGTGCACTGGGTTACATCCTGGCAGCAGGGGTCCACGCATCTTGTAGTGCACTGGGTTACATCCTGGCAGCAGGGGTCCACGCATCTTGTAGCACACTGGGTTACATCCTGGCGGCAGGGATCCACGCATCTTGTAGTGCACTGGGTTGCATCCTGACGGCAGGGATCCACACACGTGGTAGTGCACTGGGTTGCATCCTGACGGCAGGGATCCACACACGTGGTAGTGCACTGGGTTGCATCCTGACAGCAGGAATCCACATACCCGGTGCTGCTGCTCTCGGTCACTTTGTAGCAGCAGGGATCCACACACCTGGTGCTGCTGCACCTGGTCACATCCTGACAGCAGGGATCCACGCGTGTGGTGATTCCAAGGCAGCAGGGATCCAAGGCAATCTGCCTCAAGTCACAGCTACCAAGCTTCAGATAGGTGGTGGTGCCCTGAGGAACCCTGGCGTAGTAGCAGGGATCTGCACATGTGTTCAGGCATGAGATGCTGCGGACGGAGCTGCAGGGATCCACGCTCCTACTGACAGGCAAATTCCTCACCAGGACGACATGAGGTGGGAGGCAGGGCTGTCTGCGCTGGCAGTCGGTCTGGCAAAGCATGGCTGAAGGAGGAGGAAAGTCTGAAAGAAGGAGAGGAATACCCTGTGTGGAAAACAGAGGCACTCATCTTTCACAAGGCTGTTTTATGCAGTGAGGTACCCTATACTTTTTCCCTTGGAATACTGAGCAACGTGTTGGGAAAGCGCACTGAAGTCACAGCAGGGCACTAGCTCCACATGGAAGCATCTCAGGTATGGCTACAGTTGCTCACTGCACGTACATCTCAAACTGCTTCTCAAAACAGGAGTGAAAAATGGTGTTAAGCAAACTTTGCCAGATTCTATTGTATGGGCAGAAGGCACAACAGCCTCCACCTGCCCACAGAAGTCTTCAGCTCCTCTCATCCAGACTCCCTTCCAGGCATGGCTTACCCCGCAGCCTGCGAGGCTCCACTTCTTATCTTCCCTCCCACTTTTGTGCCTTTGAAGTCCTTGCCTTGCCTTTTGATCCCTCTCAAACCCAATAATTTCCTGGTTAATACAGGGCAGCACTGTGCCTGGGAAAGGGGAAGGTTGGTCCACTCTCAGCTGCCCTGAGATACACCCCAATGGAGAAAACACAGCAATTGCAAAACACACAGCAAATAGAAGCTGGAAGAAGGTGAAATGGATATTTACCCTTAGCTTAGCTGCTTGATAAGTGCTGCATACAAATCTTACTAAGCAGAAGCACTTGTAACATCTAAGTCTTCTAACTTGCTTCTGCAGGTACCATCCAAAAATCCAATCTCCCCAGCCTTCACACTACATCCCAGTAAGCCAAGAGAGACTTACCCAATTCACCACCAGGAACAAGCAAACGAAACCAAAATGGCTTGGGAAACACTACAATATGAACCCTTTTATACGATTTCAATGTCCGTGTCTCCGGAAGTGAGACACCTCAGGGGTATGGAAATACAATTTTTTAATAATCCAGACCTGCTCCACCTCCAATCCTAAAATTATGTGCTTACATTATAATTTTTAATGAAACCCAGCCACTGAGGTGGTACATGCGACACGATGACAGCTGCCTGCAAGGCTGAATTCCTGATCCACGTATTATGTACGGGAGTTAGGGAACAAACCATTGGTGATACAGCCTGGAAACAATCCCCTTTGGGATTAAACTCATATTTGGATAAATATTACTTTGGTATGTGTTCTCGCACCTTCCACCGTGACACCCATACAGGCCAGGGCTACAGGTAGGATAGCACTGTCCTGTGCAAGCATCCATGCTCTTGCTTCTACACAATATTTCTTTTACCAAAAATTGGAGTCTCCCACGGGCCGCTTCGTGTGCTCCTCAACCAAAGGTAGCACTCCAGCCAGACTTGAACGTGTTGCATTGTGGCAGTAAGGCAGCCAGGGAAGACTTCATGCTGTGCTAAGGCTTTTAATGTCACTTGGGTTCCTTGTAGGACACCTCCTGCCGCAGCCCATCCCTCTGCAGTGACGCTGTAGGGTGATGACCCACCTCCTGCCTTTGGTGCCCTGACCACAGTAGTGCCCATTTGGGGTTTGTTGTGCCCATATCTATGGTGCAGAGGCCAAACCAAGACCAAGACGCACCCTTCATAAAGGATAGCACGCTGTGTGGCACTGCAGCAACACAATGTGGCTGTTGTTCTGCCTGCCACAGTTGAAGTGGAGGAAATATTTTCTCCTTGGAAATCCCCTGGTTATAAATGAGAATGGAGAGCCAACGAGTGAAGTGCCTCCAAGAGATCAAAGACTGAGAATTTCTTCTGTGCTGGCTCCGAATTGGCCTTAAGTCACTTGTGACACAGGCATGGAACCAGTATTACTTGCAGGCAGAGACATGGCCATATATCATCTGGAGACAAAGGAGTGCTCTTGTGTCTGCGCTCTGCCCTCCCTTTACGTGTGTGCTCACACTGCTGAGCATGGTGATGCCCCATGTAGTGACTTTCGGTTACTGAAATTGAAATCAAATCAGGATGCATGACCACTTGGGTTGTCAGTGTTCTGCTGACCACAGTGGTTTGAACTGGCATAATTGAACTGACTTTGGTAAACCAATGGGCTGAATGGGGATGGTAGTGGTCAGTGCTCCTGCCAACCTTCTGCTTTTCAGGTGTGCACCTACACAAGGGTAAAGGCAATGTCTAGGTGGTGGAACAGTACTTTGTCATTCAAGTTGGAGCTCCAGGAGAAGATGCAAAATATCACGAGACCGGTAATGATACAAGAGTTTCCATGAGCATGTCAGGAGCATACAGCCGGTAGCACCGCATCCAAACAGGACACGGGCAGGGACAGAAGCAGGTCAACCATGGCTAAAAAGCAAAGAATCCCCCATATCCCACATGCCATCCAGCACTTAGTGGCCAGTGATGATGTGTTGGGCTGGAGGAAAAACTGAGCTGTGACTGGCCGGCTATTTGCCAGCGAGACAAGAATCCATTCATTTCCCAAATTCTTCCCTGACGTCAGCCCCGCTGGAAGGCCACGTGAATTCACAAAGCCATCTTGGATCACTCGAGGTTATGCTGCAGCCACGGAAATAGCCGGTTTCCATTAAAAATAATTAGTCAAATAATCCATCAGAGGGCAGAGGCGGAGCAGGGCCGTGCTAGGAAGGGCTGCTTGTCTGTGTGCCTGGGGCACCTGTCTCCAGAGGCCAGGCTCCTGTGTGCACACAGCAGATCCCAGGCTGAGGCTGTTGGGTCTGCTCGCCATCTCCATGCGTTGATATCGAGCCAGGTGAGTATCCTTAGGCTTTACACATCTAGGGTGTAAGGCTTCCCCTGAGACAGATGACTGCTGCTACCATCTGCATGATGAGGAATTGCTTGTTAGCTCTTCCATCTCGCTGGTGATAAGAGTAATCGTTTTCTCCCTTTGCATTTTGCTGTAATTCCCACGGATGCTCTGTGAAATGCTTCCTGGTATCCCAGCACTGGATTTAGAGGCAGAAGCCACACAGCTGTCGTGGAAGGGCAAAGAGAGCACAGCATCGCACACAGCAGCAACTGAGGTCCCAGGTAAGAGCCCTGAGCTCCATGCCAGAGACTCCTGGCTCCATCTTGTTGAGCCTCTTGCTGCCTCCAGCAATGAGAAAGGTGGGATGGAGAGGGCTGCATGAGTTGGGTGTTCTGCAAGGGTGTTACAGGGTGAGGAGAAAGCACCTGAAAAAGAGAGGGATAGAGAAAAGCACAAAGCTCTGCTAGGAGTGTTAATTAAATCCATCCTTATCTGCACAAGGAAGGGCTGCTGAAGTGAAATTATTTGGCTGAACACTGACTTTAAACATAGAACTTGGGTTTGGGTGTCCGTGCAGAAATACAGCATAACCAAGCTTCTTTTGGTAAGGAATGCCTGTAGACTTCGAAATAGCAAACATCTGAATTCCCCTCTACTGAGTTTTCCCTCATACCTGAATTACAACACAATCAGCACAAACCTTCCTGGGGAGCCTAGCAGTAAGGAAAACAACTGTTTTGAAAGCATTGGGTTGGTGGACATTGAGTTATTCTTATTTCCTCCAGGAAGGAAGATGTCGGAGCCATGTGAGCAGTCCTGCCTGCCACCTCCTTCCTGTGTGGGGACTGCTGTGCCCACTGACCTCTGCACATCATGCAGTATCGCTGCACACCCTGACACCTGCTCCGCGCAGAATGCATGTCCCTGTCCCGAGCAGACTCTTGGGGTGGACCTGTGCCAAGCTGTGCCCTCCTGCCCTGATGTCTGTGGCCCTACCTGCCCGCCTCCCACTGTCCCTGCGCCTGAGGACATCTGCGACCCCTGCACATCCCAATGTATCACCACCTGTGTGTGCCCAGCAGGGGACCCGTGTGACCTGCAGCAATGCCAGGCAGAGACCGGCATCTTGCTGCAGTCCTCCACCTCTCCAGCAACTGCCTGTGCCCCTGAGAAAGTGGGGACGTGCGTGGAAACTTTCCCCCACCAGCATGCTGTGTCACCCTGCACTCCTGAGACAGATGAGATCTGTGTGGAAACCATCCCTGCGCAGCACCCAGTCTCATCCATGAAGATTTGCACCCCTGAGGCAGCAGGGACGGGCGTGGAGACCTGTCCAAGCCAGCATGGGATCACACCGGTGGAGCTTTGCATCCTCAAGACAACTGGGACCTGCGTGGAAACACCTCCCCTACAGCACCCAGAACCACTCTGCACCACTGAGGTGCTCGAAGCCTGCACGGAGACCACCCCCCCCATCTGCATAGAGGATCCCAGCTGCCCCCAGGCTGCCATCGCTTCCCATCCTGAGCAGTGCCCACTTCCATGCGTGGATCCCTGCACGGCTCAAACCTCGGTGTGCCCAGAGCCCTGCAGCTCTGCAGCCACCCAGGGCCCTGGCAGTGCTTCCAGCCCACGGGCACCGTTCCGCCTCAACACCCGCACTGCTGCCATCGTGGAGCGCTGCCTGGCCCGCTGTCAGAGCTGGCTACGTGGCACCAAGTGAAGAAAGGGCTCTTTGCAGCAGCTCCCCTGGTGAGTTCCTGCTCTCTCATCTGTATCAACAGGCGAGAAAACTGCCTCGCGTTAAATAAAAAATATTTTTCAATCATCGGTTAATTACGCTCCTTATTCTTTATTGCCTCATATGGGCTGCAATAATCATGGCAAAAGTGCAATGCATGTATTAATTGCGTTCGCCAAGCCCCGTTTCATCATCTTCAGCCTTTCTGCTTCCCACATATAAATAACTGCTTTCATAATCTGCCTTAAATTCAGTTAGGATTCTGCCTGTGGGTTTTCTATCATCTTTTTCTAATGGTCTCTTAGATTGAAATTGTTATGAGAATATTGAGGAAAATAGCTCAGAGGTGCGATTTTAGCAGCATCAGAAAGGTCTTTTAAGGAGATATAAAATGACAGAAGGCATCCAGGGTGAGGAAAGAGCAAAGGCTGAACAAAAAACTTGCAGTGAACAGCAGAAGAACAATAGTGCTGAGAAATTGATGTTCCACACAATGCCACACAATGTCCGGTGAAGTCTGGGGTAAAGTGGATGCATAATTAAAAGTTTTCTGCTCATAAAAGCATTCCCCAGGAGTGCAGTTTTCTCTTTAAATATCCACAGCAGTCTTGTGCCACGGGTGGGTAAAGGAGTCATAGAAATACCACGGGGAGAAGGATAAACCAATGCAGCCTGGGCACTGCTGCCTGGAAATGGCATGGAACCGGTGCAGGCATCTACACAGCTGCCAATGAAAGCCATTTTTATTGGATTATGGCTGGGTCTTTAATGTCTTCTGTTAGTGAGGATTGTTCTGCTTCCATGTGTGCATCCAATAAAGCATCCCTACACCTTAGTGTGCTGCATGCGTTTGCAAAGAGTTGAAGCGAGCCCTTATATTGGAGCAAGAATTAAAGCTTAGTGGGTGGAGGGAATAAATTCTCATTAATCTGAATCTGTCATCCATTTGCTTTTTTTTTTTTTTTTTTCCCTCTCAGTAAATAAATCAACAGATTTCATTCTGCCACACCACCAGATTCTCGTGCCTGGAACTATATATACTGCCCATTGTGTTGCAATGTGACTCTTTTACAAGTTAGATTAGATCTGCAGTATTAGATTTAGAGAAAATATAAATCAAACTTGAGTGGAGATAGCCTATAGTAACATAAAAATAACTGAGGCAGAGGATTACTGTTTATTATAATCCCAAACACGCTCTTGCAAAGTCAGACAGGTTCAGCTTATTGCTACAAGACCCTCTTTTGACACCCTATTACTAAGCTGTCCTTCATAAACTGTTGTGCTCTCCCACATCGTCTCAAATAATAACTTCCTTACACATTTGCATCACCCTGGCTGTGCTTCTCCTCCGATCCCCATATCTAGCAATGCCAGCACAGCGCTCCATCCCAGCACATCTGGTGCTCAGACACCCATTCATGGTGCTCAGGGTTTGTTGGCATCATCCTGGCTGCTTCTGAGCACTTAAAGACAACAAAGCAGAGCCTGAGCTTGAGCTGTTTCCTCCAGGAAGCTGCAGTTCCCTTCCCAAAGCTCCATGAGGTGCTCACCAAGATGTCCTCTGGCTCTTCAGAGGACACCATATCCCACAGTTATTGATGGTTTCTTGTGTTTTATATGACAATTTTAACTTAGTTTTTTGCTTTTTTAGTTTCAGTGAACGTGTCATGGAATCATAAAGGTTGGAAAAGACCACCAAAATCATCCAGTCCAACCATTTCTTCACTCAGACAAACTGGGGCACCACCTCCTTCCCCCAGCACCCCATTCCTTTGGCAGTTCTCATGTTCCCCTGCCATGCTCTCCTCTCATCTGTCATTATTCCTGCCTTGTGACAGCTCATCAACATCAGGGTGGAGTTTAATTGGTACAGCTGGAGGAGAAGCATGAGGTGTGATTGTGGCATTCCTAACATATCAGCTCGTCATCTGCCCCTTGCCTACAGAAAGGAAGGGAAAGACAAAATGCCACCTTCTGGAGAGCAGATATCCTTAATTGACCAAATGAACCTCAAGCACTGCCTCAATGGGGGCAGTAAGTAGGAGCCAGGCTGGGACATGGCCTCCCTGTGCACAGTGCTCACATCAGTGTATCCAGGACACTCTTCACGATATACACTTAACAAGAAGGCTTCAGATATTTCCAGGTTGGCTCTGGGTAAAAATCCTACTTTTTTCCCTCTTGTATTCAGGATCCAGTTCAGCATTCATCCAGTTCATATTCAGTATCAGGCAGCTTTGTCCCATGGGCTATGGCTGGCTCCGTCTCCAGCACAGCACAGCTCTAAATTTAGGGAGAGAAGCTCCTGGAACATCCAGACCCAGCACCATCCCCATGCAAACACACACTGCTCTGTGCACAGCAGCCCACAGGCAGAACTGGTAGAGCCTGGTTTCTTCCTCCTCTCCAACATCCAGCAGCCCCACCAAGGGAGAACAGGTCACTTCCTTCTGCTGCAGCAGCACTATTTGTGCTTCTTTTGTCATTAGATTTGTAGAAATTTAGCATTTGTTTTAACCGTATCACTGAGCCAAATTTGGTTGCAAATAATAGGTTGGGATATAACAACTGGAGGCATCAAAACTGTGCTTCTTGGGAAAGACAGGCTGAAGGAAGATCAGCCCAATGTCAAAAGGAACGCTGGTAGTTTCCCCAGCTCGAGGTAGAGGAGAGCAGTGAGCTGGGGCTGCGTTGCTGCAGCACTGCCAGGACAAGAGGCAGCTCCTCACCCTGTGCTGCCACCCCCCCAGCTCTGCTCCCAGCCCTCATGGGGTTCCACGAGGTCACATTTCCCAACACGTCCCCGTTGCCCCATCCCATCCCACAGCCACCTCCCAGCCCTTCCCCATCACTTCCTCTGTGCCTGCTCTGGGTGCTGCTGTGCTCTCTTCTGTTCCAGACAGCAGAAAGTAGGTTCATGCTCCAAAATCCATCACCCCACATTATAGCTTCCTTCTAAAGCAGCTAGCAAAAAGAACAGACCTTTCCCTCTGAAGCACTGGGCAGCAAGGAATCTAACGGGGAAAGGCACTGAAATTGTCCCCATCACCACCACTTGGAGCAGCTGAAGTGAGCGCAGATGATTCACTACCACCACAGCCACAGGAGGTGACTCAAATCCCCACCAAACCCTCAGTCCCGAGCAGAGTGAGCCCAAAGGGAGTGAACAGCCCCATCCCAGCTGCTGGGAAGGGAGAGGGCAGAAAGCAGCTCTGGTTGGGGAGAGGAAGAGGGGTCTCCAAGCTCCTAACACACAGCAGGGAGAGGAAAGCAAAGAGCTCACAGTCTGCCTGGCCTCTGAGTGCTGCCACAAAGAGCAGCCTGGGGTATTGCATCCAGATGTGGAGTCCTCAGTGCAGGAGAGACATGGAGAGTCCAGAGAAGGGCCACAAAAATGATCCATGGAATGGAATACCTCTCCTGTAAGGACAGGCTGAGAGCGCTGTAGGCCTGGAGAAGGCTGCGAGGTGATCTGAGAGCAGCCTTTCAGGATCTAAAGGGCAGCTAACAGGAAAGAAGGCAACAGGCTCTTTAGCAGTGTCTGTGGCAACAGAACAAGGGCTTCAAGCTCAGGGAGGGTAGATTTAGGTTAGATAAAAGGAAAAATCTTCTACAGTGAGGGAGGTGAGGCACTGGAAGAGGTTATGTAGTGATGTGGTTGATGCCTCTTCTCTGGAGACTTTCAAGGCAAGGCTGGATAAAGCTCTGGGCAATCTGATCTAGCTGTGGTGTCCCTGTTCACTGCAGGGGAGTTGGAATAGACGGCCTTCAAACCCTTTCAACTTTAAGGATTCCACGATTCTGCGATTTCTATGATAGAGCTTCTTTGTGCTCAGAAGCTTTCCAAGAAAGTCTCATAGCGGGATGCATCACGGGGGAGAGGTGAGGAGCAGCAGAGCTGAAGCCCTGCACGCCCCCAGCCGTTGTGTGCACTGCTGTGCACGCGCACAAATCTGTGCACGCGCACACCGCGCGCCCTCTGGCGGTGCGCGCTGCGCTGATTCCTGCTGGTGCAGACGCAGAGAGAACACAGGCAGTGCTTCAGAAAACACGGGATAATCTCATCTCACCTTCCTCCTGCTCTCTTAGCTTTATTTTTTTATCTCTAATCACTAAATATTTGCTTAAAATGAGATACAGGCATTCCTACACGTTCTCAGTGTAGCGCCATAGTGACGGCGCGCCGGGAGCTACGCACCATCGTATGCTTAAGCAGATCTGGGTCTGGGAGAAGAAAAGAAACTCAGAAGCTCCTTTGCCCCTACAGGAAACAATGTGCTCAAAACCGCCTTCTGTGCTTTGCATTCAAACAGCCGTCTCGATAAGCTGCGAGCAAACAGAGTGCAGACAAATCCTGCCTTCATGAGGAGGATTAAGGGGATGAGATAATCCGAAATACCTGTGCCCCTCTGTGGGTCCTGGGCTAGAAACGCAAAGGAAGAGTTTAATTAAGATTCTCCAGAATGATGGTTAACACGTGTATTAAAAGTGCCTCAAAACAAAGTATCCTGGAAAGCCTTGTTTCAGCCGGGAGATTAATTCCTAATTTTCATTGTGGGATTATTCAAATGCAGGAAAGCCTTTTCGTTATTAGAGGCGCTGCTCGTTGGTTTTGGGTGCATTACCACAGGGAGCCTCGGAATCCAATTATCTCTGAAGAAATATGTTAAATGTGCTCATTAATATGTTAAAAAAAAAAAAAAAAGTAGAAACATGTATTAGAGAAAAGCTGATGTATTACGCTCCTTAATGTCACAATGAATTAGCAGTGAAGAAGGCAGCAACAGCAATAACTTGCTGAAATGCCCAGACAGCGCAGGAAAATAAAGCATTTTTACTCCAATTATCTTAATTCCTGATAATGACATCGATGTAGTGATAAAGTGCTTTGCATAATGGGCTCCGGGAGAGTTTGGGAATGGTGTTTTGTGTGTACAGTGAGGCAGAATGGGGCTCAGCACCAGGTGCCCTTGGAGATTAAGAGGGGAAAAGGCCGAGAAGGCTCTCATTGCGATGGCCACTGCCTCCCAATGCTGCACAGGGCAAAGGCACCACAGCGTTGGCTCCATCCTCCAACCATCAAAGCACACCCAGGCCACTGAGCCCCCTAAAACCCCCCATCTCCCCCAAACCTGCATTTCAATGCCTTGAACACTTGGTGCAACAGTTCACCACCACCGTGGGCCCTGTCCTCAGTGCTAACCCACCCCTCTGCCCTTCCCTGCTGAGCAGGAACAATTAAACTGAGTCATGCGGGAATAAACAGGAATTTCCTGCTGCAGTTCTGTTGAGAAACTCAACCTCTGGGGCAGACCCCTCCCCACCCCATACACCCCCTGCCCCACATCTCAGCACCAGCCCCACAGCAGCCCCCGCTCTCCCATATGCAGCACTGCCCCTGCATCCCTTCCATCCCAACTCCCCTGGAGCTCGAGGGCTTTCTGAAGCTTCCTAAGGCTCCCCGTTTTCAACAAACAGAACATTGGGTGAGTTTCATTCACCCCAAGTTTAGGTCTTACACGTGAAAATACAGCAGGAGACGTTTAAGCCTGGCCCACGTTGCAGACCCATATCAATCAAAGCCGCTAAATTCTTTCCAGCCTCTTGTGCAACGCTCCACACTTGCATTTTCCACACCTTTCTTTTGTTTTGCTGCACGTCTGACATGAATCACGCTCCAAACGAGAGCACACCGGATCACCCCCATCCCAGCTGGGGATGAGCACACACTCTGGCATTCACAGAGGCTCCTTTGTGCCCAAGAGACAAAGACAGGCGGACTGGGTGGACGTGGAAAAAATTAGGAGGCCCAACTCTTTAAAGGAGGCAACGGAGCGCAAAGGCTCCCAGCAGCCTAAGCCTGAACACACAGTTGCCTACCAGAGAAGCAGGTTTGCCCGGTGCCCAGCACATTTCCTACCAGTGAGCTCAGAAGACGGAGCTCCTTTGGTAAATAGACCTCAATGATTTGGGATGGTTACGGTGAGCAAACTGCAGACCCGCTGCTCTGCCACACCTCATGCTGCAACTGGGCAGACCCTGCTCAGTGCTTTCTTAGATTGACTGCCCTGTGGCTGTTTCCAGGGCAAACTCCCATGATATTTGCTCTTCTCATAAGCACAGGTGGCATTACAGGAGAAGGAGTCACATTAAAGCAAAATCCTGCCCCACAACCAGTGCTGCAATGTTCCCCTCCCCCCCTCCAAGTCGCACCCATCAGCACTGCAGTGCCTTGAGAGTCACAGGGTGCTGGGGAGCTTCTAACAAGGGGAGCAGCCCTAAAGGCCTCTTAATATTTTCAGGTGGTTTCATTACTCAGATGCGTTTCAGGTGGTTTCATCAGCCCAGGGCTCTGCAGCACCTGTCCTTCGCTCGGTGGCCATTTGCTTCAAGCTCTGCTGAGAGCAGCGTTTTTGTTTCTTTAACTTCACCTACCTCCTGACCTCCCAACCTTTCTGCTTTGTAAAGCATGTGTGAAACCCTGAGCAGCATAAAACCTGATATTGTCTATGGCTATCTGCAGGAAAGTGCCCTGCATGGGGTCCTGGTGCCCAGAAATAGCAGCTATGGGAACATCCCTCGTACTTCTGCCTCTCTGATACTCCCAGAAACTGCCCCCCCACCCCCCACTGCAGCTTAATGAGAAGCAAATGGGCCCCACCGTAAGAGGAGTCTTCATGGAATACAACAGACTGATAGATTAATGGAGAGGAGTTAAAGCAGAATCCATGCTTCAAGTTTCCTCCATTCAGTTTGGGTCACCAAAGCCTCCTGTCCTGCAGCAGCCCCAGCTGCGTGGGGGGCTCCTTGGCTCCCCCACTTATCCCATCCCAGCACAACCATGGGGGTTTACCACTGGTTCCTATTAACCTCTCCCCACGCCAGGCATTTTTCCTGAAAATGCCTTTTCTTGCACAAAACTGTGTGTTATTTTCTGTACCCAAAACCCAACACACATTACGAGCTGTGTGGATTTCCAATGTTATTAGTTTTCAGTCTGTCTTAGTAGCCACGTCCAGCAGGACAAAGGGAACACTGGGGATGTCACCACCTCGAGGAGTAGGTGTCCCCTCCTCGCACTGTGCCTCAGTTTCCCCATGCTATACAGGGGTGACCGCAGCTCGTGCCACCCTTCTATCCCCCTCCGCGTGCCACTTGGTGGCACTGTTGGAAAGGATTTCTTCGCCTGCTGCCTTCCTGCCAGCACCCAAAAGTGGAACTTTGGGGAAGGGGTCACTTGGATCTGGGCATGGCATATCCTTATTTTTTTTACCCTTTGTTCTGTTTCCTCTTCATTCCCATACGGGCACTCCCAGGCTGCCTCCTCCCGTGTCAGTCACTCGCATCGCTCACCAAACACGTTCACTAGAGAGACCTGGGTGTTGCTTGGGCATCACCTTCAGCTAAATCCCACAGCACTAAAAATAACCTTTTCTGCTTAATTCCTCTGAAATGCATCCGCAGGTGGGGTGAGCTTAGGAAGGATCATCTCTTCACTCCGGAGTAAAGCACCAGAGCAGAAGTTAATGAGTGAGAGACAAATGAAGACAGGGGGATGACAGTTTCCTTGGGCGAGGATGTGGCACCCTGCTGACGCTGTCTCCCTGCACGATGCTGCTGTATATAAGGCTGCTGGGAGCAGGTTGGCTGCACACCGTGCTCTTCTCACCCAGGTAAGCCCAGACAGACCCTGCAGGAAAGTGGGGGCTCAGGGCCCTGAGCATTCTCCTAAAGCTGTGCTCTCCTAGAGGGAAAAACACTCTGGTTTTATTGAGTCCTTCTGGCTCATCTTCCTGTCCAGCTGCGCTGTATGAGAGGGACTTACCTGAAAACGAAGCAAAAGACCCTTTTGGGGATTTTTTTTTTGTATCTTTCTCACAGGCTGCCTCTATTCTGTCGGGAGATGGCCCAGCTCCAGGAGAACATCAATGGCATCATCGCTACCTTCTACACCTATGCCAGCAGTGACGGCGACTGCAGCACGCTGAGCAGAGGGGAGCTGCGGCAGCTCATCGAGCAGGAGTTTGAGGATGTGATCATGGTGAGGATCAAGCAACACCGTGGGGCCATGGGGATGGGTTTATGTTGGAGTGATTGATCCCAGAGATGTCCTGCAAAGGGTTCATGGGCCTTGCTGATGTTGTTTCCTTGCAGGATGCCTGGGATCCCAGAACTGTTGAGAAGGTGTTGCTCTTCCTGGATGAAGACAGCAGTGGCAAGGTTGACTTCAGCGAGTTCCTCAACCTGGTTTTCCGTGTGGCCAGGGCTTGCCACAGGCAACTCCAGCATTACCTGGACGCAGAAGATGATCAGGAGCTGACAGTGCAGGAGGAGGCAGATGGGGAGCAGCACCACAAGCAGGTCCTGGAGGAGGGGGTGAGTGGACAGGTGCGGGAGGGTGGGACACCCCAGAAGGATCAGGACACCCAGCAGCACCAGGAAGGTAAGGAACCAAAGAAGCACCAAGGCACCCAACAGAATAAGGAAGTTGGGACACCAAAGAACCAGGACACCCAAAAGATTGAGAAGAGTGAGACACCAAAGGTTCAAGAAACTCAAAAGACCCAGGAGGTTGAGACACCAAAGAACCACCAAGGCACCCAACAGAAGCAGAAGAACGAGACACCAAAGGAAATCCATCAGGATGTCAGGGCCAAGGCACAAGAAGAGGGTCCAAAAAGAGGTAAAAACGTGGTCACTGAGACCTCAGAGAAGGACAGAAATACCCCAAAAGCCGAAAAAACACCAAAACATGACCCCACACTCCACCAGGACAAAATGACTGAGACACCAAAGCTAGGACAGAGCCATTACCAGAGGCAAGAGCTGGATCCATCAGAGCACAGCCACACTTCTCCCACCAAGACATCAGAAAGAACCATGGACAAGACCAAGGACCATACAGCCCATTGGCAGGACCCCAGCCCCAAAAGGACCCAAGAGCTGCCACCTCCAGTGAGCTGCACAAGACCCCACCCAGATCCCCAGGCCTCCTCAGGGATCCAGCATGACCCAGCTCACCTTCCTGACCCCGCAGTGACGGTGCGAGAAGGCAGTGGAGTTGAGGTTGAACGTGTCCCAGGACAACAGCAACATGGGGCTCATGGCAAAGGAAAACATGCGGCAGAGCAAGAGCACCTGCAGCCTCAGTGGCCTCCGAAGAAGTAAGAGCTGCAGTGAGCCCAGTGCAATTGTGGCTATTGGTGCCAGCAAGGTGGGATATTTTGTCCAGTGCCATTTGTTATATCTTGTCCAATCTTTCCTTAACCCTGGGCTTGCACCCCTAGCTTGTACTGAACTATTCCTGGCTTGAGACCTTCTCTCTTATCCTGTATTAAGCTACCTCTGCCTATCTAAGCAAAGCAATAAAACTGACTGCAAACCAGCACAGTGTCCTGGTGTATTGCTGCACCATTCTGAGCTAGCACAAAGGACCTCAGTGTCCATCTCATGCATGACACAGAGCCACATGGCCCTGCGGTGCTGTGTCCTGGAGGCATGCAGCCCAAGGTGAATCGATGTGTCCCTGCAGGCAGGGATGTGACATCCAATGTCTTCAGTGAGGGTGGATGCTGGGATTGGCTGCGAAGTTGGATTGGTTGCGATGGCATGATGGCCTCTGAGCAGCTACCTGGCAGCATGCATCTACTCCAGACACTGTGCATGTCTGCTGTAAAAAGAATCAAGAGCTCTGAATGCTCAGTGGGAGGGATTTGTCTTATTTATCCTCACTTATTAAAAAAATAAATAAAGGGGGAGATGCGGAACACAATATGAAAATGGAAAATCCCTATTAGCTACTGAATGATCCGAGAGGAGCTGAGGGATATTAATCCTCATTATTCACATACACACGGTCCCAGTAACACCTGGGAGGCTGAGTGCAAAAAGCTGACACGCAATCCATGCACACGTGGACCTGGCCTCAGCCTCGGGAATTTCGGGTACCAGCTCCGGATGTGCACGTAGGGATGTGGGTGATTGTGGGTGCAAGCAGCCCACTGAAGTCAGAGGGGTTATTATGGGTTTGGATGTGCCGGACCACCAGGATTCCGCATCCCGCAGGGAGGTGATGCTCAGCCTGTTTTTCCCCATATTATCTTTTGCCGGCGACCTATCAGCCAAATCAGTGGATGATAAATGCACCCGCACCTCCTGCTCTGTGGCCGGTGACAAGCAGAACACAGAGACCTCACCGGGAAACAGAACGTCAATGCTCCGGGACACACCGGAATTTCACAATTTGCTGTGTGCTGAATCAGAACCAAAAAAAAAAGCAGCATTTGAAGATCATCTCTAAAAAGACACATTTTGAAAATGATTTGGTCTATAAGCACTGATGTCACAGTTAAATGCGCCGGACACAAAATGCACCACTCTGCTCTTGTGATGATAAAACACGTTGGAGAAAGCAGACCCTGACCCACCTTAATGGCAGCTGCGAGTGTTGTCAAAATGAAATGGGACAGACTAGATTTAAGTTCCATCACAAATCCATCAAAACTCCCATTCCATCTGAGATATTCCTCAGAACATTTTCTTTTCCAGAAAATGGCATTTTTCTTGCAAAACAGCTCTTAGTTAAGGATTGTTGAAGAGCTCTTTGCTACTTACTGGCCCCGCTTCAGTTCTCCCATTACCAGACTCCTCAGTCCATCAACTACAGCCTTTTGCAGCACCAGTAAAAAAACGACCCACAATTTCTGTTAATGGTGTGATAATTATACACTATTTCGAGTTATTCTACTTTTGGAGTGTTGTATTTTAAGTTGGGGGGAGGTTTTTTTTTGGTTCATTTTAAGAACATTACAGCAGAGTGAAAATTACCCTGAAGACACAAGGACCTGTTTAAGACACCTGCAAGGCTGGGAGGTGACAGACGTCTCTTATGTGCCCCATGAGGAGCCCAGTTCTTCTGAGACTAAATCATAGAATCAATGGATGATCCTATTAAACAAAGGGCAATCCCAATGATCTCTGGATGGTCCTATTAAATAATGGGCAATCCCAATGATCATTGGATGATCTCACTGATTGACAGATGATCCAAACACCAATGGATGATGCCACTGACGGATGACCCCGATGACCAATGGGTGATCTCAACAACCAAATGAGGCTTGGCCACCCTATACGAACACAGACAGCGATTCACACAGAACTGGATGGAGAGAGGAGAATGGAGCCCACCCTGCTGGGTAACAGCATTGAAAAATTGACCCAAAGCCCCCTTTGAGAGCCCCTTCTCAAGCCTTTGGAGAACAAAGTTTGGTGCTGCTTCTATGGACCTCTGCCTCTACTAAACCCTGAAATCTGCCCGGTGCCTCCCGATGTCCCCAACCCCTGCGGGGATTGCAGACTGTTATAGGACACTGTGTGTACAAGCTCCAGCCACACTGTAATGCTCTAATTTTAATAATAACTGCAATCTACCATAAAATTACAGTTTCCCAAGGGTATCATTATCCCGCAGGTGGGGTATAATTTACACCAGTATAATTTAATCCTGAAAAAAAGCTCAAAAATGAAGCACGGTTAGTAACAATCCTCTGTGAGCACTTGTATGAGTATCCCCAAGGTGTTACCAGCACTAATTAATTAGACTCCTACACCCAGTATGTTCTTACCATCAGATGGGACAGATGAGCAGCTCAGTCAAGGCTGTGTGGCAAGTTCCTGCTCCGGAGCTGCCCGCAATGTCTCCGTCATGTCATGCAGCTTAGCTCCAACACAGAGCCCAGGTGGCATAGCCAAAGCTTTCCTTGTATGCTCCCTGCATGGGGAGAGTTTGGGAGCAATAAAGGAACCCATTGGTCTCTAATTCATTTATACTTGCATTAAAGGAAAAAAAAAAAGGGGGGGGAAATTAGAGAGGCAATTACAGCAAAAGTTGCCTAGAGCGACCAGATTCAACATGAATCGAGCTCCCAGCCGAGACGTTTCCACTTTTAGTTTTAATTAAAGATCAAGAAAAGTTGGAATGAAATCTGCTCACGGAAAAGAGTTAACATGAAAACATGTTGTATCATCATTTTTCTCAATGAAAAGTCGTTGAACGTTGAATAGGCGTTTTCTGGTTAAGAAGTCCGTTTTGCAGATTTTACTGTTCACAAATTTTTGTTGGTTTAGGTTTTGTTTTGTTTTGTTTTTTGTTTTTTGTTTTTTTTTCCAACCAAAATCTGGATAATACAATGAAAGGCTCCTCAGTAAGAAGTTATCGAGGAGAAAAAATATATATATGTATTTCAGCACATGCTACAAGATCACTACAACAGCAAAGATCTCCTGCAGGATTTGGAGATCTCTCTGCTGCCCACCTACATTTCACTTCTGTAGTTCTTGGGGCTTCTTCCATCCCTCCTCCATGAGCAAAACCCAAAGCCAAACTGCTAGACCCCAGCCCCAAGGATCTGCAAAACGGTGGGCAGGTCCCCAAATCTGCTTACAACACCCTCCCAGGTTCACTCTGGTGCTATTTTTATGTGCACGTATTATGCGTACATAAATGCATACCTATGAAGATACATGTTCATAAAAAAAATACATCCTCCCATTAATGTATATATATACTTTATAGGCAGTCTAGATTTTTTTTTTTTTTTTTTTTTTAAATCTGAAATACAATCAGCCCGTAAAATAACTTTACAGTCCGGATTAGGCGGAACCAGCAGATGCCTGAATTGCCACATGGCAACTGCTATTTCTGGGTTAAAATGATAGGTAATGGGATGATAAGTTAAATAACCCGTTTGAGGACATGAAGGTGCAGCTGGGTTTGGCCAAAGATGAATCAGGACAATGTCCACAAAGGGTGGCTCCTTTCTGCTCCTCCACCAAGGACCCTATAAAAGCGCTCGGGTCCTCCGATCACTCTGCACGGCTTCACAGGAATCCCATTCGATCCCGTTGGTGACTTGGGTAAGTCGTTCCTTCTGAAAAGCATGCTTTGCTGGCTGAAAATGAATGATTTCTGTAGGATCTGGCTAGGGTGGCAATGACGTTTCTGTTGCAGTATTTTCCGGGCGTCTTTCGGGTTTGTCTTCAATGAAATGTTATTTTTCACCACTTGGACAGCTGCGTGCTCTTTGTTGTGTGTTGTGTGGAAAGGCAGTTTTCCTCTAAACAAAAAGGAGAGACGGAGCCAGGTCTGGCGCCTCGCTTTGGTCTGCACTCATCTCCCACCCAGGGTGAAAAGATTGAAGAAGTGTTTGGTTTTCCATAAAAATAGCAAGACAGAGGTTTTGCATGCAGAGGTGCGTGCACGTGTTCATGCATGTGTGCACTCTGCAAGCAGGCAGGGAGCAGCTTCCCCAGCTGCAAGCCGAGATCCTGGCACCAATGCAGCCGATAACAGGCTTGGGGATCCTGCAAGGAGCATGGTGGTGGCATTTGAGGTTTCCAGACACAAAGCTCAAGCAGGAGCACTGCTTTCTGCCCAGGAGATTGCCATTAAATTCAAAAAAGTATTTCTGACCTGGGTGATCTGACTGTTCTCTTTGGCCAAAATCTGTTGGACAACAAGCTGGTGCTGTAACATGAGATTCATCTCTTGATTTGCATTGCTGCCGGTCACAGGGTTTCTTTAACCCTCTAAACAAGCGAATGCTTGTGAATGCTCTATCCACCTCTGCCCAAGCTGGGTCTTCTCTCAGAATGCGCCAGCACTGCCTTAGACATCCTCTGACCTCTCCAGAGGAGCTGGTGTATCTCAATGCCAAGCAGAAAGAGCTGCGTTGGTTCTAGAAACTGAAGGAGCTGGTAGAGCCCACAGGGACAGGTTCTTGGGGTATCTCTTGAGTCACCATCCCCAATCCCCTCCCTGCAACCCAAAAATGCTGGCATCATGCCATCCCATACCAAACGTCATTCCAATACGTCAGCAGACAAGTTGGAGGACACTCCCCATCCCACCAAAACCCCTAAGCATTTGGATATCTTCCCAGTGCCCTGGTAAAGAACAGCTTGCCATGGTAGGGGAGCGGACACAAAGCTCAGAGCACCCAGACTCTCATTAGTGTGCACAGCTTGACCCCAGCAATCCTCCCCCTCTTCCATGCTCAGCCAAATAATCTCCCACCCTTAGGTCTGCTACTTTTCTTGCAGGCTTGCTTGAATCTGCAGAAAGATGTCTCACTTCTTAGACAGCGTTTCCACCATCATTACTGTCTTTCACCAACACGCAAAGGAAGATGGAGACCAATCCAAACTCAACCGAAGGAAGATGAAGGAGTTCATCCAGAAGGAATTTGCAGATGCCATAGTGGTGAGTGCTGCAGTGATGGGCAAAGGTTGAGGACAAAATTGAAGTGTGGGGACCAGAAAAATTTCTGGAGAGGGAGTGATTCTTGTGACCAGAGGGAAGTGGGATACAGAGGCTTTTGCCAATGGGGCACAGCAGATGTGCATTTTGTACTGTCTGCAAAAGTTCTTTCTATAGATTTTGCTGTGAACAAATGGGAAAAATTGGAGAAAGAACGGTGAGTTAGTTTACTTTCAAAGATAGGAAAGAAATGCATTTGGAGGAGGGATATGGCATCACCAAATGTTTAGCTGTTGCCAGGGAACCACCACCAGGAAAATGGAGAACACAGCCATGGAGGGGATGCTGAGAGAACCTAAGAGAGATGCAAGTAGAAGAGATTGTCATGATCGCTGGGTTTGCATTTCCTGACAAGGAGCAGCAAGGCTTTTTGTTTCTCTTTGTGTGTTTTTTCTACAGAACCCACATGACCCTCAGACAATTGACAAGATTCTGCAGTTTCTGGAGTGGGATGGGGATGGAGAAATCGATTTTAATGAGTTCCTGCTTTTAGTATTCAGAGTGGCTAAGGCCTGCTACTGGTACCAGCAGAAGGGACGATGCCTTCTGCAAAGAACAAAGCTGATAACCAGCAGCAAGACAGTCCAAGAGCCTGAAATTAGGAGCAGAGGGAGCTGTCAGCAGTTCCAGGAAGAGGAATCACGAACACTTGAACGCAATCGCCATCCCCCCTGCATACCTGAGCCACGACGAGACACCAGGGCCCAGGATCTTGAGACACAAGAGGAGACGGGAAGTCATCGCCAGCAACGTAACACACAAACTAGAGCTGATGCAAGACAAAGCACCAGGCCAAGGGAAATGACCCCTCAGGAATATGAAGAACAAAACCAAGAGCCATGCAACCAACGAAGCAGCCGAAGACATCAGCCACCCGAGCTGGACAGACTGGGAGATTTACAAAACCACAAGCGCGGCAGCTTGAAGACAGCACAGAGAGATGAAAGACAAAATCAAGAGAAGCCTCAACGAGAGCAACTAGCAGACGTGAGGAGCTGCAGCCATTCCTGTGAACCACAGTTGCTGCCAGACCGGCGGAGTGGCCGTCAGCCACGTGAATCAACATTGCCAGTGTATGATCAAAGAAACCATCGACCACAAGATCAAGAGGCAGTGGCACATGGGAGAAGCAGCCGTCGGCCACATGAGCCAGAAGAAGCAGATAGAGGAACGCGCAATCAAATGCAAAAGCCTGAATTACTAAAAGAAGAGAGAAGCCGCAACCACCTACGTGAGCTGGAACAAAAAGAACTTGAAAGAAGCAGCCGCCAGCCGTGCAAGTCTGAATACATGGATTCAGAAAGGCTGCATCAGTCATACCTCCAGGAACCGCTAGTAATAGACCGCAGATACAATAACACAAGGGAGCTAGAAGAAGAAAACTATGAACAAGGGAAAACACAGAAGGGCAGGAGATCACATGAACCCACAACATATGAAAGGACAAGAGAAGACATTGTGGCAGAAGCTGAAGCTGACATAGAGATCCAACATGTGATACGAAATAGGGAGAGAGAAGTAAGGAGACCCCGTGAATCCATAAGGAACGAACGGATAAGGGAGGACATTCTGGCTGAAGCTGAAGCTGATGTGGAGATCCGCCGTGTTTCCCGGGAACGGGAGAGACAAGAAGAAGCAAGGAGACCCCGTGAATCCATAAGGAACGAACGGATAAGGGAGGACATTGTAGCTGAAGCTGAAGCTGATGTGGAGATCCGACGTGTGACACAAGAAAGGAACAGAGAACAGGATAGCAGACCCCGTGAATCCGTGAGGTCCGCGAAGACACGGGACGAAATTGTAGCTGAAGCTGAAGCTGATGTGGAGATCCGCCGTGTTTCCCGGGAACGGGAGAGACAAGAGGAAGCCAGGAGACCCCGTGAAT
>NW_024965620.1:0-1464 GCF_019238085.1 Lagopus leucura
GACCCTATAAGGGTTATAGGGATCCTACAAGGGGATAGGAACCCCCCTGAGTCAAAAAAATCTTATAAGGAACCCTATAAGGGACAGGGAGACCCTATAAGAGTTATAGGGACCCTACAGGGCTGAGAGAACTCCTCCGAAACAGAGTGGCCCTATAAGGGATCCTATAAGGGACACGGGGCCCCCATAAGGGACACAAGCACCGTATAAGGGACACAAGGATTCTATAAGGGACATAAGAACCCTATAAGGGTTATAGGAACGCTACAAGGGGATAGGAAGCCCCCAAACCAGAGAAATCCTATAAGGGACCCTATAAGGGTTATAGGGACCCTACGGACGGGTGGGAACCCTCCCGAATCAGAGAAATCCTATAAGGGACCCTATAAGGGACACCGGGACCCTATAAGCGTTATAGGGACCCTATAAGGGACACGGGGGCCCTATAAGGGTTATAGGGACCCTAAAAGGGACAAGAGAACCCTATAAGGGACACACGGACCCTATAAGTGTTATAGGGACCCTAGAAGGGACACGGGGACCCTATAAGGGACAAGAGAACCCTATAAGGGACAAGAGGACCCTATAAGGGACACGGGGACCCTATAAGGGACAAGAGGACCCTATAAGGGACACGGGGACCCTATAAGTGTTATAGGGACCCTATAAGGGACACGGAGACCCTATAAGGGTCACGGGGACCCTATAAGGGACATGGGGACACTATGAAGGACACAAGGACCCTATAAGGGACACGAGGACCCTATAAAGAACACAGGGACCCTATGAGGGACACGAGGACCCTATAAGGAACATGGGGACCCTATGAACGACACAGGGACCCTATAAGGGACACGGGCATCCTATAGGGAACGTGAGGACCCTGTAAGGGATACGGGGACCCTATAAGGGATACGAGGACCCTACAAGGGCTATAGGGACCCTATAAGTGGTATAGGGACCCTAAAAGGGACACGGGGACGCCATAAGGGTTATAGCAACCATATAAGGGACACGGGGACCCTATAAGGGTTGTAGGGACCCTATAAGGGACAAGGGGACTCTATAAGGGTTATAGGGACCCTAAAAGGGACAAGAGAACCCTATAAGGGACACACGGACCCTATAAGTGTTATAGGGACCCTATAAGGGACACGGGGACCCTATAAGGGACAAGAGAACCCTATAAGGGACAAGAGAACCCTAGAAGGGACACGGGGACCCTATAAGGGACAAGAGAACCCTAGAAGGGACACGGGGACCCTATAAGGGACAAGAGAACCCTATAAGGGACAGGAGGACCCTATAAGGGACACGGGGACCCTATAAGGGACAAGAGGACCCTATAAGGGACAAGAGGACCCTATAAGGGACACGGGGACCCTATTAGTGTTATAGGGACCCTATAAGGGACACAGAGACCCTATAAGGGTCACGGGGACCCTATAAGGGACATGGGGACAC
>NW_024965621.1:0-5394 GCF_019238085.1 Lagopus leucura
TTGATGGCATTTTGTTCCTTCCGGTGGTCCTGAAGGCTCACAGACTCACGGGGAGTAATACAGATGTTTTACAGGTACCAGGAGGGGAAGGTCTGCTCTCCAGGGCAAGATACAGGCCGTATTTCTGTCTTGGGTCAACACTTCCGCTTGTACTGGGGCACGTCCTGGCCGCCTGTACCACACCTTTTGGCCGGATATCTGCGGCTGCATAACGATATCAGGCACCAAAGGAGGTGTCCTGATCTGCCATAGGGACATGATGGGGGTCCCTTTAGCAATAAAGATCGGAGTGTTGACCATAATATCAGTAGGCCATGTACCTATTACTGGAGGGACTACTGAGCCTCCCACCTCCAATAGTCTCCCCCAAGGTGCAAGTAGGCCACACCACTTGGGTCCTACCTGCACCTTCCAGGGCCATTTTATTTTATGGGTACCTGGCTCTAAGTTTTCAGGGGCAGGGAGCAGAAGATTATTTTCATTACCAATTTGGGGTCTTACCTGATGATCAGTGCCCGTAATTTGGATCCTAAGCGGGGTGGCCCATGTCGTCTGCAACATTCTCAGGGCACTGGGTCTGCCATCTCGAGGTCTTTCATTCAGGTCCCGCAGGGTTTCATACAGTCTTTTTGTCCACCCCTGCAAGGACTGGGAGTCTGTCTTCAGGGCAGCCTTAAGAATACCATTATAACGTTCGATGAGGCCTGCCCCTGTTGGATTATATGGCAGGTGGAATCGCCATTCGATGTTATTTTCTTCTGCCCAGCGCTGTATCGTTGCACCAGTAAAATGAGTCCCTTGGTCGCTCTCGATGACTTGAGGTGTCCCGTAGGCAGACATCAGTTTAGTGAGTGCCTTGATGGTATATGCCTGGTTTGCTTTCGGTACTGGATAGGCCTGCAGTAGCCCACTTGCAGTGTCGACACAGGTCAGGGCATATCTTGCCCCTTCGGAACGAGGAAGGGGCCCGATGTAATCGACCTGCCATCGCTGGAGAGGATTGTGTCCCCTAGCAAGATGGGCTGTTGTTTCGGGCAACGATCTCGGTCTCATCTTGGAGCAAGCGTCGCAATCCTGGCATGCCTGGACGATATCAGATAGTTGTATGGGCAGTCCCCATGCTTTAGCAGCTGCCCACATTGTCTTTTGTCCAGCATGCCGTAGCTTCTGATGTAGCCAGCGGGCGATGTTCTCAGATGGTGAATTCTCAATCCATCGAACTCGGGCCAATGTGTCGGCTTCATCGTTTCCCGGTGACTGTAGGGGCTGATGACCAGAAACATGGTAGACACGTACAGTCCTGTGTTTGACCGTATTCCATATATCTAACCACATGTCTTTGCCCCAGATCGGTCGGGCGTGGATAGTCCATTCCTGGGTGGCCCACTGTGCAATCCAGAGAGTGAGCCCCCGGTACACAGCCCAACTATCTGTGCAGATGTTCAGGATACCATCACCGGGTTCCTTGGTTATAACCATCCACACGGCTCGCAGTTCTGCCCATTGGCTGCTCTGACCATCCCCCTCATCGAACCAGATTGTCTCGGTGGAAGGATGGTATGCTATTGCTCTCCACTTGCTCGGGTTGCCCTTGCTGGACCCATCTGTGTACCAGGCATCTTCAGGGATAGGATATTTTCCCTCGTGAACAGGACTCTTCTCTGGTGGAGCGACCAGTATTTCTTTTGGTGCATCACTGTGATATGTAACTGGGCCTAGGATCTTCTGGAGTTCTTCTTTCAAGGGGGATGAAGACAGACTGCTCCTTTGGCTGAGATAGGCGACCCATCGTGCCACTGTTTGTGCTTGGGCCACCCCTGTCTTAGGAAGGTGGGTCAGATCCTTCACCCACCCCTGAATTGGCAGAGTGGTCTTGACTATAACTGCAGCTGTCTGAGTTATTGGCTCTACTGCCTGTAATGCCGAATAGGCAGCCAATAACTGTTTTTCAATCATACTGTATCTTTCTTCTGCTCCGTGCCAAACCTGAGACCAGAAACCAATGGGGGTCCGAACAGAACTCTGGCGCTGCCACAGGCCCCAACCGAAGCCGTCTTGAGTAACATGAACGTCCAACTCGGCTGGGAGGGTAGGATCGAATATACCCAATGCCTGAGCTTGTTTAACTGCCAGTTTTGCTTGTTGGAAAGCATCCTGTTCGGTTTTCCCCCAGTCCCATAGCTGCCCCTTTTTTGTGAGTCTGTATAATGGCCTTAGCAGCTGCGCTAGGTGAGGTATAAAGGAACGCCAATAACCCAATATACCTAGAAACTCTTGCAGCTGCTTTGATGTTGTAGGGACTGGAAATGCCTGAACCTTATCTATAACAGCACTGGGTAGCACTTTGGTCTTTCCTGACCAAACCACCCCCAGGAATTTTACGGACAGGCCTGGACCTTGCACCTTTTGGGGATTTATAGCCCATCCCCTTTGTTGCAAATAGGCAGTTAATGAATCAGCTGCCTGTCCTACTACCTCCAGTGAGTCGGATGTCAACAGGAGATCATCAATATAATGATATACGTTAACATCATCAGGTTTTCTCCAGTCAGCCAGGTCACGCGCCACTAGATTATGACAATACGTTGGTGAATGCACGTACCCCTGTGGCAGGACCTGAAAGGTCCACTGCCTGCCTCCCCACGTAAACGCAAACTGATCTTGCGATTCCTCAGCAATTGGGATACTGAAGAATGCATTTGCTAGATCTAGGACACAATGATAGGTTTTTATCTCCCTACTCAATGTGTCCATTAGGGAAGCAATATTGGGTACGGCCGCATGAATAGGCGGCGTGACCTTATTTAATTCTCTGTAATCTACTGTCATCCTCCATGTGCCATCCGACTTTCGCACTGGCCATATGGGGGAGTTATACGGGCTGTGTGCAGGTCTTATAATGCCCACTTTTTCTAATTCCTGCACCGTTCTCGATATTTCATCTTGCCCACCCGGGAGTCTATACTGTCTAACATTAGTAATCCGGCGCGGTTTCGGCAGGCAAACAGGCTCATGTTTCGCATGGCCTCTTAATATTGCCTGCACCGCCCGGATACTGATACATCTTTGTCGAAGTCTGAACTCTCCCACAGTTGTTTGGAGAGCCAGACCCCATAGAATGTCTATGCCCAGGATGTATTCTTGGACTGGGGCAATAGACACCTTGTACTCCCGGGGTGGGAGACGCCCAACCCCCAATTTTAACCATGTTTGGGTGACAGGAATAGTCTGTCCCCCAAAACCACCAATCATCACTCTGTCGCCATGAAATTTTCCTGGATCTCCATAGATAATTGATGTTTCTGCTCCAGTATCCACTAATGCCATAACTCTCTGAATATTTTTTCGGGACCAATAAATTGTTAATTCTACATAGGGCCTCCGGTCCCGTCTGGAGGCCCTACGGGGACTAACATCCCTTGTCACGCCATGAATTGTGCTAGGGCCAGTTCTTTTGCTTCTGATGGCTCAGGCATTGTGGCCCGAGACACCTGAGGTGGCTTCTTTTTCCTGTTAGGAATAATAAAATCTTCTAGGTTCCATGTTGTTGTTGGAACCCTCTCTATAGCTCTTACCCTTGATTTCTTAGGGTAGCTCTGGAATTTTTGATTGTCCTTTAGTTGTCTCCAGAGCTGGAGAAGGACGTGGTTGGGCTGGCGGTCGATCTTAGCAAATTGGACCCCAGCCCGAATTAAATCATTAAACATTTGTTTTCGGGATACCCTTATGGGTCCCGATCGAGGAGCTCGAGTAGCCGGCATTCTGGTTTTATTTACCGGCAGGACCTCTGCTTCCTCCAAAAACCGAATATTGCGCCTAGTCCGCAGGCGTTCTGTTTCTCCCAAATCGGCAACTAACTGGGCAACCTGCTGGACTACGGCTTCTGATGCTACAAGGGGATTTAATATTGAAACTAGGGTGCCGTACAGATGGGAGGGAGCTTGTTGTAGAATTAAATCTCTCATCCCTGCCGAAAATTTAACCATATCAGGGCCATCAAATGTATCTTCATAAATGGCCTCTCTTACACCCAGTTCACGGATATAGTTCTGAAGGTCCTCCATAGAGGACCACATACCTGTATGTAACGGTATGTCTGATTTATTCGGCCATACCATACGGCAGGCCGCCATTAACCATTCTAGTATGGAATGGTTTTCATCACGATATTGATTGCCCACGTATAACCTTTGCCTAAGAGCAGGATGGACAGTCATGGTGGCCAACTTAGATATTTCTGGGCCATTCACCACGACACTTTCTGCCCCAGAATCCCACAGTCTCAATAACCAAGCCGGCACACTTTCTCTGGGCTTCTGCCGAAATCGTTGTACTAAGTCCATTAATTCTGTTGCTGTGTATGGCCGAGCTGTCACATGTAAATGAGTCTGGGCAGGGGGCCATTGATCAGGCGGCACCCCTGCCGGTCTGTCCTGTACTTTTTTTGTTTTTTGGGTTATCACAGGACGGACCTCCAATGGATCAGTTTGAATTGGACATTCAAGGTCTGATTTGGATTTCTTGTTGTCCTGATCAACGAAGTCTGTTGATTCAGGAGCCTGGTCATCATTTATTGAAATATTACGAATTTGGCTTACAGGAAGATGTAGAATTGGCTTCTTCCCCGTTAAAACGCCAAGTTCGTGCTCTAATTTTTCAATGCGATCTTTCAAAAGCTGATTTTCGGTTTCTAAAGTATTATTTCTTGAGTCCGCATGATTTAAAGCGGTTAATAGTGGCCATGCCACCATGGAGGCAGCCAATTGTCTTTCTTTGGTAATAAGAATGTCCTTGCCAAGTCCTTGAAAATAGTCTGCCATGCGATATGGGGAGAGATTGCCCATAACACGTAAGGGACCCCATTTTTCAATGATGGCAGCTAACTCGTAATAGGGCGATCCCTCAAACCCTGGGATCTGCCCTGGAATCATTTTCTCTAGGGGAGTATTGTTCTCCCCCTTGACCCATTTATAGAAATTCCACAGGAAAGACATGTTAATTTTAGTATATTCAGCCTGCCTGGCTCGCCAAGTGTATAACCAAGATGTTATAATTGCAATATAATCAAAAGAGTAAGGCAAAGCTGTATAACCAAGATGTTATAATTGCAATATAATCAAAAGAGTAAGGCAAACAAGGATCACAAAAGAGAATAAGTAGAAGAGCTTACCCTTGGGTTGAGCTCACTAGAAGATATCAAAGAGGAGGATCTCCAGAAGAGATCCTTCCCCTCTGGTAGCCAGCTCTTAAATAGGTCCAGGAGGGGTGGAGCCTGGCTCCACCCCTTCCGGTAGCACAGGTGAATTGCCTTCACCTGTGCTCCTCTGGCTGACTCATGGCTCACCTCAGGTGATCAATCAGAGGTTCAGGCCGTGACTCAGCAGTTCCCATACA
>NW_024965622.1:0-262 GCF_019238085.1 Lagopus leucura
CAGCTGCTGGTGGGGGTCTGGCAACCCTGGCAGCGGTTTGCAGCGGCTGGCAGCGGCTGGTTTGGGGCTTGCCGACCTAACCCTGATTCGCAGCGGCTCGCAGCGGCTGGTGCGGGGCTTGCGGCTCTGGAAGCGGCTGACAGCGGCTGGTGGGGGGCTTGTGGCCCTGGCAGCGGCTGGCAGCGGCGGGCTGGGGGCTTGCGACCCTGGCAGCTGCTGGCAGCGGCTGGTGGGGGGCTTGTGGCTCTGGCACTGGCTATCA
>NW_024965622.1:362-822 GCF_019238085.1 Lagopus leucura
GGGGTGCTTGCCGCCCTGGCAGCGGCTGGAAGCGGCTGGCAGTGGCTGTCAGCGGCTGGTGGGTGGCTTGCAGCGCTGGCAGCGGCTGGCAATGTCTGGCAGCAGCTGGCAGCAGCTGGCGGGGGTCTTGCGGCCCTGGCAGCGGCTGTCAGCGGCTGGTGGGGGGCTTGCCGCACTGGCAGCGGCTTTCAGCGGCTGGTGGGGGGCTTGCCGCCCTGGCAGTGTCTGGCAGCTATTGGCAGCTGCTGGTGGGGGGCTGGCAACCCTGGCAGCGCTCTGCAGCGGCTGGCAGCGGCTGGCGGGGAGCTTTAGGCCCTGGCAGCGGCTGGCAGAAGGTGGTGGGGGCTTGCCGTCCTG
The DNA here is from genome assembly GCF_019238085.1 of Lagopus leucura. NCBI lineage: Eukaryota > Metazoa > Chordata > Aves > Galliformes > Phasianidae > Lagopus > Lagopus leucura. The sequence goes on from NW_024965622.1 coordinate 720, forward strand.
GCAGCGGCTGTCAGCAACTGGTGGGAGGCTTTCCTCCTTGGCAGCGGCTGGCAGCGACTGGCAGCCGATGGTGGGGGGCTTGCCGCCCTAACACTGGCTGGCA
>NW_024965622.1:922-1184 GCF_019238085.1 Lagopus leucura
CAGCTGCTGGTGGGGGTCTGGCAACCCTGGCAGCGGTTTGCAGCGGCTGGCAGCGGCTGGTTTGGGGCTTGCCGACCTAACCCTGATTCGCAGCGGCTCGCAGCGGCTGGTGCGGGGCTTGCGGCTCTGGAAGCGGCTGACAGCGGCTGGTGGGGGGCTTGTGGCCCTGGCAGCGGCTGGCAGCGGCGGGCTGGGGGCTTGCGACCCTGGCAGCTGCTGGCAGCGGCTGGTGGGGGGCTTGTGGCTCTGGCACTGGCTATCA
>NW_024965623.1:0-206 GCF_019238085.1 Lagopus leucura
AGCATCACTGCATCATCAGCATCACTGCACCAGCAGCATCACTGCCACCAACAGCATCACTGGATCAACAGCATCACTGAATCAACAGCATCAATGCACCAAAAGCATCACTGCAAAAACAGCATGACTGCCACTAACAGCATCACTGCACCAAGAGCGTCACTGCAACAAAAGCATCACTGCACCAACGGCATCACTGCATCAAC
>NW_024965623.1:306-913 GCF_019238085.1 Lagopus leucura
AGCATCACTGCCACCAAAAGCATCACTGCCAACAACAGCATCACTGCATCAACAGCATCAATGCACCAACAGAATCATTGCAACAACAGCATCACTGCCGCCAACAGCATCACTGTCACCAACAGCATCACTGTCACCAACAGCATCACAGCCACCAACAGCATCACTGCCACCAACAGCATCAATGCACCAACAGCATCACTGCACCAAAAGCATCACTGCCACCAACAGCATCATTGCATCTACAGCATCACTGCCACCAACTGCATCACTACACCAACAGCATCACTCCATCAACAGCATTACTGCATCAACAGCATCACAGCATCTACAGCATCACTGCCACCAACAGCATCACTGCACCAGCAGCTTCACTGCACCAACAGCATCACTGCACCAACAACATCAATGCACCAAAAGCATCAATGCAACAACAGCATCACTGCCACCAACAGCATGACTGCACCTACAGCATCACTGCAACAACAGCATCACTGCGCCAACAGCATCACTGCACCAACAGCATCACTGCCACATACAGCATAATTGCATCTACAGCATCACTGCACCAACAGCATCACTGCATCAACAGCATCACTGCACCAAC
>NW_024965623.1:1013-1512 GCF_019238085.1 Lagopus leucura
CAGCATCACTGCATCAACAGCATCACTGCACCAACAGCATCACTGCCACCAACAGCATCACTGCATCAACAGCATCACTGTATCAACAGCATCACTGCATCAACACCATCACTGCCAGCAGCAGCATCACTGCATCAACAGCATCACTGCATCAAAAGCATCACTGCCACCAACAGCATCACTGCCACCAACAGCATCACTGCATCAACAGCTTCAGTGCACCAACAGCATCACTGCATCAACAGCATCACTGCCAACAACAGCATCACTGCCACCAACAGCATCATTGCACCAAAAGCATCACTGCCACCAACCGCATCACTGCATCAACAGCATCACTGCCACCAACAACATCACTGCAGCAACAGCATCACTGCACCATCATCATCATTGCATCAACAGCATCACTGCAAGAACAGCATCACTGCCACCAACAGCATCACTGCACCAAAAGCATCACTGCCATCAACAGCATCACTGCCACCAACAGCATCACAGC
>NW_024965624.1:0-552 GCF_019238085.1 Lagopus leucura
GTGGGGGTTGGGGGTGAGATGGGGGCTCTCCCCGTGTGCCCCCCCCCTTCTCCCCCCCACCGCCCCGCCGCCTCCCTCCGCAGCTCCGCGTGTTTTGCGTGGGGCTGGGAGCCGAGCGCCGGGGGCGCACGGAGGTTTGGGGGCCGCACGCTGGGCTCGGGGACGCGGGGCGGAGGGTGACATCCACGCGTGTTTCCCGTCCTCCCCCCTCCGTCTGTTGTGCGTGGAGGTGCGGCGCCCCGCTGCCCCACTCGTGTTTTTTGCGGGAGGAGATGAGACCCCGCTCAGGAGCTCCGGGCCTCCGCTGCGGATTTGGGGACGCGTTCGCGGTTCGTCCCACTCGTGTCCTTCCGTGGGGCTTCGTGCGTGGGGCGGCGGTGCGTGGGGCTGCGGGGCCGTGGCCGCTTCTCCCCCCCCCCCGCTCCCCCCCGCACTCCCGCACAGAGCTCCGCTGTTCCCGGCGCGGTTCCCCCGTGGCCGCGGCACAAAGCGCCTTTGTTCACCCGTGGGGGGTGAAGGGGGAGGGGGGGGGGCGGTGGGGAGGAGCCACGG
>NW_024965624.1:652-1072 GCF_019238085.1 Lagopus leucura
GTGGGGGTTGGGGGTGAGATGGGGGCTCTCCCCGTGTGCCCCCCCCCTTCTCCCCCCCACCGCCCCGCCGCCTCCCTCCGCAGCTCCGCGTGTTTTGCGTGGGGCTGGGAGCCGAGCGCCGGGGGCGCACGGAGGTTTGGGGGCCGCACGCTGGGCTCGGGGACGCGGGGCGGAGGGTGACATCCACGCGTGTTTCCCGTCCTCCCCCCTCCGTCTGTTGTGCGTGGAGGTGCGGCGCCCCGCTGCCCCACTCGTGTTTTTTGCGGGAGGAGATGAGACCCCGCTCAGGAGCTCCGGGCCTCCGCTGCGGATTTGGGGACGCGTTCGCGGTTCGTCCCACTCGTGTCCTTCCGTGGGGCTTCGTGCGTGGGGCGGCGGTGCGTGGGGCTGCGGGGCCGTGGCCGCTTCTCCCCCCCCCCC
>NW_024965625.1:0-1286 GCF_019238085.1 Lagopus leucura
TCAGCATCATCTGGACCTGTGGGCCCACCATCACCTGACATTGGAGCGCAGCCTGGCACAGGTCTGACAGCGCTGGGAGGAGTGAGCAGTGCAGCTGCATTTGAGCCATCCCTCAGCTCTTCTCCAGTAGCTGGACTTGCAACTGGAACAGGTCTTCTGCCTGGTACTGGGTCCTCACCCAACTCTGCCTCCCACAGTGGCATCCTTGCAATTCCCTCTATTTCAGACAGTGATGGAGCAGCTGCACCCATCCCAGCAGCAGCTCCTGGCTCTACCATCCCATCCCAGGTCTCTGCATATGGCCCAGAGCTCACTGTGGCACAAGGGATCAACAGCGCAGGTGGTATGGCACAGGCAGAAATCCCAGAGAGCCAAAATCCTTACACAGACACAAGCCCTGCAGCCAGCAGCATCCAGCAGGGTCCCACTGACAACACACCAGGAGCTGTGCTCCATACTGAACTGTCTCCTGCCCCAGCTCCTGGGGAAGGAGAACTGGAACCAGCACTGTCCCCAAATAGTCCTGCAGCTCCCAGCCATGACCTGTTTGGGGATGGAGGATCAGGACCCCTGCCCATTGAGGCCCTTGGTGCCCCTGGTGCTGCTCTCCCACCTCCAGCTGCTGTGGATGGTGCTGTGTTTGAGGCCAACAATGGAGCAGAGGCAGCAGTGAGTCCCGACCTCGGTGCTGCCCCAGGAGAACCTGCATCCTCATCCCTTGATGTATTACAGCCATGGGACGCAGCAGCTGGTGCTCCTGTAGACACAGCTCTTCCTGGAGCTGAGGGACCAGACACTGGCATCAATTCAGCATTGAATACCCCCAGCTCAGCATCATCTGGACCTGTGGGCCCACCATCTCCCAGCTTTGGCATACAGCCTGGCACAGGTCTGGGGATGCCAGCAGTTGATGGACCTGACACCAGCTTGAGTTCAGCTTTGGGTGCCACCAACCCATCATCTTCTGCACCTGATGGCACAACATTGCCTGCTGCAGGGCAACAGGCAGAGGGGAACACAGGAGCAGGGGACACAACACAGGCAGAAGATGCAGGAGATGGCAGCCCCTATGCGAACATCCAGAGTGACACGAGTCCTGCAGCCACCAGCATCCAGCAGGGCCCCACTGACAACACACCAGGAGCTGTGCCACACACCGAGCTGTCTCCTGCCCCAGCTCCTGGGGAAGGAGCCCTGACACCAGCACTGTCCCCAAGTGGTCCTACAGCTCCTGGCCATGACCTCTCTGGAGCTGGAGGATCAGGACCCCTGCCCATTGAGGCCCT
>NW_024965626.1:0-7158 GCF_019238085.1 Lagopus leucura
CCCCCCCACAGGATAAGCCTGCAACTGCAAAGGAAGCAGCAAAGCCTAACCAAGCTGCGGAAGTCCAGACCCCGTTGCCAAAGCAAGTGCTGTCGGAGCCATTTCAGAGGGCACCAATTGCTTCCGCCCTCAACTCCTGTGCCCAGGGCAGAGCCATCAGTGATTCCTGAAGCCAGGAACAAGCCCGTTGGCCTGAAAGCCTCTGACTTCACAGCAGGTGTGAGAAACCAAAGCCAGACTGAGCTCGAGGATGAGGAAATCACGTCCCAGATCAGGAAAGGCCACAAGACTGTGTGCATGGTGCTCACCAGCCGCCACAAGAATCTGGACCCTGTGCGGGCTGTGTGGATCAGCAGTGACATCGAGAACTCTGTGGGCTCTGCTGGAGCAGCCAACGACCTGTCTGTTGCTGTGGGCCTCTTGAACATTGTCAACCAAATAGCGTCCCTCTGGAAGATGGATTTAGGCTCCTGTGAAAAGAGGCTTCTTAGAAAAGAGCTGGAACAAGTGGAAGGCCTTTGGATTTCCTTACGCTTACGTACTGTATCCAGGCCCAGTGCACACTGGCACCGACGCCAATAGCAAGTGTGAGAAGACGTACGGCACCCTCGGAGATCCTTAGTAATCGCTCCGCGCCCGCGCTGCTGAAGGCCCGCACCGCTCCGCGGGCCGGCGGCGAAGCGCACCTCCGGGCACACGGCGGGAGCAGCGCCAGCGCGGGGCGGGAAGAGGCCAGGCCCGGCCGGGCCCTGCGCTGTGGCGGCGGGGCGCCGTGGCCGGTACGGCGACGAGGCACGGGGCGGAAGGGGCCGTGCGGGCCCGGGGGGCGCCCGGTCAGTCGGGCGGGAAAACGGGACCCCGAGCCGGGAGCGGCGGGACGGCGTGGGGCCGGGGCCGCGGGGCGAGAGCGGGGCCGCGGGGGGGGCGAGCTGCTGCAGGAGCGCGGGGAGGTACGAGCTGTAGGCGTGCGTTCGTGCATCGGGCTTTCCCGAGGGAAAGCGACGCAGCGCTGCCCGCCAGGCACGGAGAGGAGGAGTCACGGTGTGTGAATCGCGCGGGCCGTTCAGACGAGGACAAACGGTGAGCCGCCTGTTGGCCCGACTGCGCGAGGCGGAGGGCTGCAATCTCGCCGTGAACCGAGTGATGTTCAGGGCAGACCCCGAGCGGATCGGCGAGCGGCGGGGCAGCACGCTTTGCCATCCAGGAGGGGCTGTAGCGCTCAGCAGTCAGTGCTTCACTGGTCACTTCACGAGGCGTTGCTCTCTGGACGCACCGAGGTGCGGCCGTGGTCAGCACACGGCGGCGAACTTCTGCTGAAAGGGATGCGCCGACTCAGACTGGAAGCGGGGATGTCCGTGCCGGAGTTCACGTCTGTGTGTCTGCGCGTTCCTCTCTTTCTCTTCAAAATACGTTTCTGCTCCGAAGAAGAGTGCAAATCGAGGCCAGGAAGAGATTGCGCAGCTGTGCATGAAACGAGTGAAATGGGTGGAGGGTCTTCTCGAAAATCTTGGTGAACTTTTGAATTGTGTCCAGCAGAAATGCGTGTAACAGAAATGCATTCCAAATCTCACTTTTTCTTCGGCACTAATCTGATGGGGCAAAAAGCTCAGAGAGAGGCTCTGATTTCTTTTACAAAGCCAGGCTGAGTTCTTCTTCATAAGCAGTTTTATTTCTCTTTATGGAACTCCATGCCTTGGCTCTTGCTAAGCAAACGTGATGCTGCCAAGGAAGTCAGACCTTTGGAGATGGAAGTGAACGTAACCCTAACTGCATTTTTAACCTGAAGAATTTTTTCTCGGTTTTGTGACATTTTCGATAACTTAGTTTTATTTTCAGAAATTTTTTTGACAAACAATAAAGCATGCGCTACATATTCTTTTTTCTATATTGTTAAAAAGATACCGACACTTAAAATAGGACAGATTTTTCCACGTATGACTAAGCAGTAGAAAAATCAGTGTTGGGGTACCAAATTGTCTGGCTACCAAATTGAGTTTTGTAAGTTCTGTGAATGGAGTCGGAGTAACATCAGTTTCCGTGAGCATGTATTGCCATCCAGGAATGTCATTATGCATTACGGACTCATTTACTGTTGTCACGTTCAGGAGGCTGAACGTGGAGTTGGTGCAATTCTATGACTGCTTTTATTTTGTGTCAAATTGTATTGTAATGAAATACAATGGCCTCAACTGTTTTCCCAGTTGAGCCTGTATGCCACTCAAAGCCATAGAGATGTTTGTCTGAAGTGTACCTGACCCTTCAGCTATCAACTGATGATCTTGGGCCTTAAATTCTTCCCACTGAGGCCTTACACTGAGCGTAAGTGGTGATAGAATTGGCCGATGCTTATCTCTTTCTCCCCTAGTTCCTCGCTGGCTGGCTGTAAATCTGTAATTAATTAACTAACTTGTTTCACACTTGATCGTTGTTCTGTGGATATCTGCTTGTGCTCCCTTCCACAAAGATAAGCTCGGAAGAAGGACGGGGGGAGTATCTTGATGCCTGTCTGTCACATAACAGTCTTCTCGCGGAGTGACACAGTCTGGCCTTGTGGAGAGGCCCTAGCTTCTCTGATGTTTGCTAACTCTGTTTTTCTTTTGCTGGGAGTTTCTTATCCTAACAGAGCAGCTCGCCCATATCAGAAGATTCTAGGTTCTCAGGGGAAAGCTTCACCAAGAAGAAATCCCCAGGGAGATCCTTTCCCAGTGGCAGTCAGCCTTTGAATGAGGTCTAAGAGAGATGGTGGATCCAGGCTCCTCTCCTTTTGGTCACATAAGTGAATTGCTTTCACCCCAGCGCTGACTGAATCCTTTCCCCAGGTGCTCAATCAGTGGTTCATGCCATGACTCAGTAGTTACCATACATTGGATGATGGGATGATCCTGTGGGAGGCCATCAAGAGGTGGACTGGAGGATTCAGCAACAATCACTGATGGCTCCGGGGACATCCTGCAGCCTCACTGTCCCTCTTCCTATGACAGGTTTGTCTCCAGGATGGTGGCTTCCTACAATGCAGCGGTGCAAGGTGATGCGTAGCTGCAGGCCTGGATGATGGATATCTTCACCAATGGTTTCCTGGGCCAGACATCCTCAGGTACCATTCCATAGCCCAGTGGGCTCCCAGAGGCTCCTAGGTGTCCCCAAGGGGGTGCCTTGGATGGGGCCCTGATGGCTCTTTGCCCCCTGCCGTTCAGGCATCCCCTTCTTGCTGAAGACGGTGGCAGATCTCAACCAGTTTCCTACCATGCTGATGTTCATTGCTCAGCACAGCATGCAGCTGTCAACAGTGGACAGGTGGGAAAGGAACAGGGAACGTGGCAGGGCACGTTTAATGACATGGTGAGGTTCAACGTAGTACAATATGTTGTTCCAGAAGTAAAAGAACTCTACAATTGGCTTGAAGTTGACTTTCACCCACTCAGGTTATGTAGCCGTGTCAGCAAGGTGCTGAACTGGGTGAAAGACCAAGCTGAAAAGGAACCTGAACTGCAGCTGTATGTTCCTCACCTGCAAAACAATACCATTCTTCGTCTTTTGCAGCAGGTGGCCCAGATCTATCCAAGCATTGAAGTGCAGATGTGCACTTCAGGAATCCCCATCTGCCCCGTTCTGGGCAGTTACTCCCTGCTGACCTCTGCACACTGGAGGGAAGTCTCCTACCGATGCCATGGAGGACATCTGTGTCTACCTGCTCTTTATGACAGTGTTCCCTGTTTGTCCCAGTCCGCACTGAAGGGACAACCTTGTCCAGTGCCTTTGTGCACTGAAGAAATTGTCCCCATCTGAAACTTCTGTGCAAGAGTATGGTCCTCCTTTCATGCTGGGGGGAACATCTGTCCCCCACTTACACTGGTAGCACATCCTTCTCATGCACCACAGGGACATCCCCATTGCATGCCAGAGAGCCGTTTCACCTCTGTGTTGGAGAGACGTCCCCACCTCACTTCAGGACAGTGTCCTCATCCAACCCGTCCCCACGCCAAATGGATGGCCCTACACATCCCCTCTGTTGTCTGCGAGCTTTCTGCCCACAGTATGACATGGATGCCTTCCTACCCAATGCACCACCTTCCATGCGCCACCCGCCACCAGAGGAGAAGGGAAAGACCTTCCTTCAGCACTTCCTGGACACTCTCCCTGAAGTCAACACCACTGCCAACATCCTGGTGGTTCTCATCCCCCTCAGCTCCCACCTGGAAGACATTGTGAGCCTTCCTCACCACTTGGGTACACCCCAGCCCAGACGGTGGTCACCATTGCCCTGCTGATGTCAGGTGGCTTGAGGCAACCACGCCATGTTGCCATGCCTGAACTTGACAGAGTCCCCATTCTTTTCTCCCTCTAGAGGCTCCTGGGGCATTATCCAGAGGAGCGTTTCACAGAGGCAGAACCCCAGTGGCTCATCAGGGCCTCCCAGAGAGAATTGGGAGACATCCCCGAATGCACTGAAGAGAGAAACTTCAAGGCTGAGCTGAGATACAATTACATAAATCCCCAGGAAATCAAGAACAGTACCCCTGTCCGAGCTCCCAGCGAGATGCCTTCAGTTTAGTCACTGTTTAGACACCCAATGAGAGCCAGTGCCAATGAGGAGCTCATTGTTGCAGGGTCCCAGTCAGGGTCCATTCGAGTCTGGGACCTGGAAGCTGCCAAAATTCTTTGCACATTGCTAGGTCACAAAGCAGACATCTGCAGCCTTGATTCCATCCTTGCGGAAGTTTTGTGGCATCTGGCTCTTTGAACAGACATTAGGCTCTGGGGTGTAAGAAGAAAAGGTTGTGTCTTGAAGCCGTGAGATGCCTTCAACGTAGTCGCGATGGGAAGTGGTGCTGCAGCTCTGCTGTTGCTCATCACACTGTAAAGCTGTGGGAGCTGACTGCTGGGAAGGTAACGTTTGAGTTTACGGACATTCTGGCCCAGTCAACCTTGTTGCCCGAAGCCCTTTTGGCTTCTGGCAGCTCTGACAGGACCATTCGTTTCCGGGGCTTGGAGAAGTTTCACGCTGTGAGCTGTGCTGAAGAGGAGGCTGCTCCCGACAAGTGTGTTCTTCTCAACCCAGATGGCTGCTGCTTGTACGGTGGCTTCCAGGATTCGCTGCGTGTGTATGGCTGGGAGCCAGAGTGCTGTTTTGATGTGGTCTTGGTGAACTGGGGAAAAGCAGCTGACCTATCTATCTGCAACAACCAACTGATGGGAGGTTCCTTTGCACAGTGCACAGTCTCTTCCTTTGCTGTGGATCTCAGCAGAGTCACCAAGTCAGGTTCAGTTCCTCATGGGCTGCTCAGAAGTGACAAGAATCTGGCTCAGACCCCCCCCTTTGTGCATCTCTTCACTTTCGGTGCAGTAGGGAACTGTCCCTGACGACTCACATCTCTTCAGCCTGAACTATAAACTGGCATAGCACTTTTTCATTTGGCTAAAGATGCTGAGGCATCATAGCAACACTCAAGGAGTGATGGAAACACTGGAGTGAGGTCACAGTTGTGGAAGCTGCGATAAGCTTAGAGCTCTACACTGCTCCACTGCTATCCATTATCTAGAACAAAGACTGCTTGCAAGCTGGAGTGCGGAGAATGTACGCATTTCAGGCTCATCCAAAGAGTGGTTCTCCTACACTTGCAGTGATCTAGACAAATGGCTGATTCTTTCCTTCAGCAGTGATAAAATGCACTTACAGGCGATAAGGAATACGCTTTACCAGAACAGATTTACAGCAGCAGAAAAAATTAATCTCTTAGATTTGGGTTGCTCAAGGGAGAGGAGTTGCCATTTTCCTATCTTTAGGAACACACAAACTGTGTGTTTGGTGTATTCCACCCTTCCCAGTTATTAATGAGGTCTGGTGAGAACAACTGCTTGTCTGCTGCAGCTGATAGACCTTCCAGTCCTCGACTCCTTACTTGAGCACCAGGCAGTCAAGCCTCAGCTTCCACAACCGAAGGAGGACTCTGCATATGTCATCACAAGAAACTACTTGGACAGAGAGATGCTCAAGGCTTTTGGTGACTCACAGTAAGTATTCATTGCTCACCTGCCAGGACAGAAAGTTTTTCAAAGTTGCATCCAAATGTAAATCAGGGTCAATCTTAAGTAGAAATGTAATAGCCTGCCATACTGCAGAAAGGATGTGAACAGGCACACTTGTCTATCTGTTCAGCTGGATTCTATACTAAAGAGCAGTTGCTAAACTGAATTGGAAGCAACTTCTGCTGCACACTGGAAGACTTTTGAAGCCTGGGATAGGATTTGATAGTATTTAGAGGGGAGACACGTTCGGTGCACTGGGAGGGGGAAAACAGTATTTTGTTATCACATAGAATGTTTTTCCTTCTACAGAATAGAAAACAACGAGCAGGATGATTGAGGGGATGGTTAGCATTTTAGCTTTGTCAAAGAAGTGAAAGAAAGCTGATCCTGAAACTGTATAAATACATTAACAAGTACAGGCTGAAAACCCTTGCCGTTTGGAATCAGTTCAAGGCTCAGGTTTCTGTTTATCCAGCAGGAATTTTGTCCTTGTCCATAACGAGAGCAGTAGTGAGAGCAAGAGGTGCATTCCCAGCAGTGAAGACGACCGGGATGAGAAGGAGTCCAAGGCTGAGATCCAGAACTCAGAGGACTACAAAGAGATCTTCCAGCCCAGCAATGCCATCTCTCAAACTCCTCCTCAAATCAATGAGCATTTGCAGCCCCCCCCACAGGATAAGCCTGCAACTGCAAAGGAAGCAGCAAAGCCTAACCAAGCTGCGGAAGTCCAGACCCCGTTGCCAAAGCAAGTGCTGTCGGAGCCATTTCAGAGGGCACCAATTGCTTCCGCCCTCAACTCCTGTGCCCAGGGCAGAGCCATCAGTGATTCCTGAAGCCAGGAACAAGCCCGTTGGCCTGAAAGCCTCTGACTTCACAGCAGGTGTGAGAAACCAAAGCCAGACTGAGCTCGAGGATGAGGAAATCACGTCCCAGATCAGGAAAGGCCACAAGACTGTGTGCATGGTGCTCACCAGCCGCCACAAGAATCTGGACCCTGTGCGGGCTGTGTGGATCAGCAGTGACATCGAGAACTCTGTGGGCTCTGCTGGAGCAGCCAACGACCTGTCTGTTGCTGTGGGCCTCTTGAACATTGTCAACCAAATAGCGTCCCTCTGGAAGATGGATTTAGGC
>NW_024965627.1:0-33259 GCF_019238085.1 Lagopus leucura
AAAAAAAAAAAAATCAGCACATAAGTAAAGAGCTATCTAAAAGAAAAGAAATAAAGTAATTAAGAAAAAAAAAATTCTGAGATTTTCATAAAATAAGGTTTTCAAATTCATAAGATAAGACTTTTCAAAGTCCTAGAAAGTCTTAATAGAAGGTCAGCAATGAAGATGTCACCACAGATAATGTTCTACTTGCAAAAATTCTTGACTCATCTTGCTCATGTACTAATTTTATAAAAAGTTGTCCAGTCTAGATGGGTTGCACCACTGATTTTCATATGCCAAAACAAAGTTACAAAATTATACAAACACTTCACACGTTCTCTTGTAAAAAGATATCCACAGAGCCAAGAGCTTAGATTTGTGTTACAAATATGGAAACCACCAGCTGCTCTGTTGATTCTTCATGATCAATTTCACAACAAAGTAATTCTCTGGTGTGCAGTAATATCATCATTGAATCTAATGTGGGGAAAAAAAAAAAAAAAGGAAAACTAACAAACAAGCAAACAAACAAACAAAAAAAAAACCCAACCAACCAATCAAAAAGCATGGTTACCTTGATAAAAGAAAATGGACTTTAAATGCTGATGTTCATACAGCCCTTTATTTTTCCCTAAAATCTGATGTCTACTTTGCACTGCTATAAGACAGTAAAAGTAAATATATAAACTCTAATTGGAGTGATAGTTACAAGAAACATATAAAATCTACGTATGACAATATAACTTCCTAGATCAGTAGACAATCATGGTTTACTGCAATAGGTGAAGCGAAGATGATTATTTTAAGACTTCATACTCAAGCTGTATTGTTATCTTTGATATATGCAATGCAGTACATTTAAATATTTGATTTTTACAAATGAATAACACCTTCTGCATATCTCTCCTTAGGTGGTTTTACTTCCAATACTTTTTTCACAGGTCTAGCTTTTTTATGACAGCTCTAGCTGTCATGGCTGAACAAAATTGAATTTAACATTGAATTACGTAGTTGTAGCCTGGTAGAGGAAAAAAAAAACAGGAAAAAAAGAAAAAAAAAAAAAAAAGAAAAAAAGAATTCTTGCATATTAGCAAAAGCTTATAAAGTGTCAGGGAAAAAGTAGTAGCATTGAGAAAGATTAAAAAAAAAAAACACAGAAAAGTAGCAGAGAGGTAGAAGTAGTGCAGAGATACTCTATGCTGTATACTGTCTTTAACTGGATACCCCTCACTTTAGATACTCGCTGTTAACACTCCTTTTTTGAAGTGGTGTGTATGTATACATAGCTAACAGATTATTAGGCAACTATTGGTTTGTTTTGTGTATATGTGTGTGTGTTTCCCTCAAAATAAGTATTGCTGAAAATATAATTTCATATCACCAAACCATTTTAAATTAAAATCTTATTGAATATTAACACTAGGCTATTCATTCTGCTATTAATTTAATAAACATCTGTACATGCAAAATTGAAGATAGAATCTGATTTAAAAAACAAAACAAAATAACCTGAAGTGTTATTTATAGAAAAAAAATTAACAAAAAAAAAAAAAAACCAAAACAAAACAAAAAGCAAAACAAAACAATGTATCTGGAAGTCATTTTCAGAATTTTAATTTTCAGAAATTTTAATTTTTCATATAAGCAGGTGAGCTTTCTCATGTATTTCAATGGCATTATTCCTCTGATATAGCATGACCTCAAAGAAAGGTAGCATCTATACAGAACAGAAGGCACATCTATGAGTTTTATTCTAGGTTTTACTTATTATTTAACATATACCAAAGTCTTGTAGAAAATAATAAATATCTGAAATTGTACAGTTACTGGCAGTACCATTGTTGATAATCCAGTTTTAGCACCCTGAATGAGTTTAGAATTTAGAACATAATGTACTCAATATTCTGTAAATCCAAACCAACCTATGTTTTTTACCTCTTCTATAAATGAATGGGATAATCACACATAAAGAAGATAATAATTCTAAAACTGTTAACTGGAAAATAAGCATAGTCATGATGAAAAAAAAAAAAAAAAAACACAGACAGCTGTAAAGCTGAAATAAACTTTATTTCCTATGATAATAATCCAGGAAAACACATCAAAAAGGCTCAGTACATCTATAAGGAAGAAACTGTTCACATTGTGTCTAGCTTGGAAAAAAGAGGATGGGGGAAAAAAAAATATGTATATATGTATGTATGTATATACATACACATACTACTGGTATTAGGAACCTCAATAAGAAATACATTGATATTGATATTGATATTGATATTCATATAAGTATTATGTTTATATGAACATACGTTTTGTACGTGTGCATATATATATATTCTCCCCACATTGAGCCTCACTGTCCTCTCAGTTTTGATGCCTTAAGCACTTACTATTTCATTATTCTGTTTGTTGCTGTTTGTTTGTTTGTTTTTGTAGTAGTAGTAGTAGTACTAGTAGTAATACTAAGTAGATATTCATTTTATACATCTAAAGATCACAGAATCACAGTGGTCACAGAATCACAGGGCCATAGTGGTGAGGCTAGTCTCTTTTCAATGGTACGTGGAGACAGGACAAGGGGAAACGAACACAAGCTGCAGCATAGGAAGTTCCACACAAATGTGTGCAAGAACTTCTTTACAGCGAGGGTGACGGAGCACTGGAACAGGCTGCCCAGGGAGGTTGTGGAGTCTCCTTCTCTGGAGATGTTCAAGACCTGCCTGGATGCCTACCTGTGCGACCTGGTGTAGGGAACCTGCTTTGGCAGGGGGTTGGACTTGATGATCTCTAGAGGTCCCTTCCAACCCCTACAATTCTGTGATTCTGTGATTCTGTGTGATTCTTACACAGAATAAAGGAATTTTCAGCTTCTCATGCTATCCTGCCACTGTGGAACCTGGCAATGCACAAGTAGCTGGAAGGGAAAAGCCAGGACAGCTGATCAAAACCAGCCAGAGGGATCTTCATAGAATCACGGCATGGAATCATAAGATCATAGAATGAATTGTGTTGGAAGGGACCTTAAAGATCATTTGGTTCCATTGCCCTCTGCCATAGATAAGGCTGTGTGAGAATCCTTCTTTGTTTTCTGGCTCAAAGGTATTTCTTGTGATAAGACTCGAACTGATTTACTGAGGAGGCAAGTGATGGGTGCTACTGTGTGACAATCAACATCACTTTGTGGACATTTGAAAGCACCTTCCTCCAGAGCTGTTTGCCTCTGGAAGAGAGTGCTCAGGAGTGTTTACTGGTAGAAGATCTGGCCTATGACTAAGTAGCTCCAGTTTGGTATGGGAAAATTGGGGAATGATACCATGCCATGTGAAAAACAGGATGCAGGTGGGCATCCCTCCTTTCTCTTGTCTGCTGGAAAGGCCCAGAAGGTGGGAATAAAGGAGTTTCTATTGAGATCCCAGAGCCGGAAGCTGCCACTCCAAGGAGAACTGATTCAACCACTTTGGATTTGAGCTGTCACTCCAAAGAGAGCTGAGTCGACCACTTTGGACTTATAAATAAATTGGTACTACCATTGAAAATTTGTTGTCATCAATGGAACAAGAACGTCCGATGACCCACTACTACTGAAGATCAGTGACTGAGCTATAAACCACACTGGATCCATGGTGGTGATTATCTCCCTCTTGCTTCCTACAAAGACTCCTTGCTTTTATTTATTGTCTTTTGTATTACCCTTCTCTCCTTCCCCATGTCCTTGATTAAGATTTGTAATAAACTGGTTGGACCAACATTAGAAATGTTGTTTCTTAATCTCACACACCGGTTATGGAGATATCAAAGAATCTCCTCTCCCTCCTATAAATTGGAGCAAGGTAGGCTGTCACCCCCTAGATCAGGCTACCCAGGGCCCCATCCAACCTGACCTTGAGCACCTCTAGAGATGGGGCATCCACAACTTCTCTGGGAAATTGGTTCCAGTGCCTCGCCACTTCCTAAAA
Organism: Lagopus leucura; assembly: GCF_019238085.1. Taxonomy (NCBI): domain Eukaryota; kingdom Metazoa; phylum Chordata; class Aves; order Galliformes; family Phasianidae; genus Lagopus; species Lagopus leucura. The sequence goes on from NW_024965627.1 coordinate 3,939, forward strand.
TTTCATTCTAATTTCTAAGCTAAATCTCCCCTCTTTTAATTTTAAACCATTTCCTTTTTTTCTATCACTATCAGACTATGAAAGAGTCAGTCTGCCTGTCAGATTAAACAATCATAAATGCAAACTTATTCTTTGCTTTTTTTTTCAAGTACAAACTGCTTGAAAAGCTTTGTGTTTCTTCTGGTTATGAAGAAAGTATGGTATGTTTTGTTGCTTTATTTTTTTACTCCAACTTTTCCATTAGCTGTTCAATCCATGCATTTTACCTTTTCAGTTTTCCACAATTATATTATGGTTTACCACATAAGCCTCTTCCTTTTTCCATCTGCACTATCTTTGAAGTGTAAAGAAATCCTATCAAAATTGATCATTAAGATGACCAAGTTTTCTCTGTCTTGGATCTTCAATGTCAGATCTGATGGTAATACTAAAGAAATATTGTTTTTTTTTATTATTATTATACATATATACATTTACGTATGTATTGTGAATATTTCTCACATGTTCTTCATGTATTGGTGGATTTTGTTTTCTTGTTCATTTCTCAAAGTAGGCTATACAGAATTTCATTCTGAATATTAAGAACAATAAAATGGTTAATTACTAGATCCTAGATTTAGGATGCACCTAAATTCCAGTCTGGATGCAGATTTTGGGAATAAAGATATTTTCACTGTTCTTTTGTCTAAAAAGTAGGTATCTAGTGGTACCTGGATCCCAAATTCAGGCATAGTAAAGACAATTCTCTTCATGTAGAAAATATAAAATTGATAAAAAAGCTATAAGAGGTAAAGTAGATGTTTTTAATGCTTTTTTTTTCAGATAAATTTTTCAGAGATAAGGTAAACTACATTTCTCAGTTACAGGAGGAACTGAGAAACATGCATTTCACCTTAGAGAAATGTCTCCTGTGAATACTGCCTGGTAGTACTCTGAATGTACTATGCAAAGGTCAACTGTTGTCTTTCCTTGGGTGTTTTGTACTTTTTTCTACAAAACAGAAAAAAAAAAAAAAAAAAAGTAAAAAAAAAGTAAGTAAATAAATACATAAATAGTGTTCTACATAAGTGGTTTCTCTTCAACCTTAGACGTAGAAGTAAAGTGGTGGCAGCAGGGGGCTTGTATGTGTTGCTTCTATTGGAAGAGCCCAGAAGCTGTCCCATGTTAGAAAAGAGCCAACTCCAGTTGGCTCAAGAAGAAACATACAACTAGCCAAAACTAAGCCAGTGAATAATATTGGTTGTGACTATTGGATTAAGAACAATTTATACTTCTGTGCAACAGCAGATGAGAGAAAAAAAGTGAGAAATTTGGACAACAGCTCAGCAGGTGCTAAGATCTGTTCAGAAGGAGAGGAGGAGTATGGAGCAGAAATTCCCTTCAGCTCATGGAGAGGCTCACAGTGGTCTCCCTGCAGCTCATGGGGCAACTCTATGCTCATGGATGAGCCTATAATGGAGCAGAGGGATGTCACCTGAAGGAGGCCACAGCACATGGAGACTCCCCGTTAGATCAGACTGAGAGACAGAGCTGCAGCCCAAGGGTAGGAATCCACAGTGGAAGAAGTAATCTAGAAGGAGCTGCCATCCATGGAAGACCTATGCTGGAGAAGATGCTGTACCACTGCATCCAGTGGCACAGACCCTTGCTGGAACCCAAAGAACTGGAGTCTGTGGAAAGCTCACTCGAATCAGCTTGGGAAAGATGAGATTCCAGGGGAAAGATCACATCTGAAGGAGAAGAGGGCAAGGGTGAAGGAGTGCCAGCAGCATGGGCTGACCACAGGCCCAACTCCCTGGCCCTATATGCCACTCTTGGAGAAAGTAGAAGAGGGTAATAGAGCAAACAGTTTTTTTAGTTTGCTTTTAATTTCTCACTGCTCAAGTCTGCTAGTAATTGGCAATGCATTAAAGTAATCTCCCTATGCCTGAGTCTGTTTTTACTTATGGTGGTAATTGGTAAATAATCTCCCTTACTTACCTCAACTCATGAGCCTTTTTCCATCTTATTTCCTCTTCTAGTTCTTTAGAGTAGGGGAGAGAGGGAGCATTATTGTGCAGCTTAGGTAGCTGTTAGGTTGAAACAATCACATTTATATATTTTCTTAGACCCTTTTCTGAACTTTCTTTGATTTCCAAATACAACTTCAAACTTCCATAGACCACCCTTCCTTGCAACTGGAGAAGAGATTTCATTAGTCACAGGCATCAATATCAATATTTTTCTATAAGCCAGGTGCTGAGACAGTAATACTTACAAGCCACCACTAGTGCCAGAAGATGTACTGATTTTCTCTGTAATCTTGAAGATCAATATTACAAAAAAGAAACCCTACCAATTAAATGATGCTAAATAAAACAGCAGATTCTACATTGTCAGACATCTTGTTAACTTTAGAGGTGTGTTAAGCTTGTGATAAACTCAAAAGAGAAACATAGTAGAAAGTCACTCATTAAGATTCCATTAAGAACTCATACCTGAAGGACTACAAGGTGTATTTTCTCATGTCTATTAAGCTGCTTGAAGGGATCATTAAGAAAAGGATTTCTCCTAAAGAGCAGAATCAATTTGAGTTGGCCTGGTGTGAGGTTTATATTCATTAGAGTACAAGTGCTTTCTTCCTTTGCAAGTGCTTGCACAGGAACTTAATCTCTATATACTATACAACAGTGATTTCAAAAAATCTGAAGGACCTTAACAATGAAAATTAAGAGAAGATATATCAAGCTAGCTGTATGTCTTTCCTGTTCTCAGGTTTTTGTATATACTTTTTTTTTTTTTTTTTTTTTTTTTTTCAGAAGTGTTCTACTGCATATAAAAACAGTATTTGTGTATCAACATATCCAGCAGATTAAATCAGAAGTTTCTAACTTTCAAAGGAGATAACAGTGAAAACTAAATAGGAATTTTCTATTCAAATATCTTTTGAATGAAAAATATTTCTTAACAGAATTAAAAGTATCTGTATGAAAAGAAAGACTATTAAGAAATCCTATTTCTTAACAGTACCAATGTTGCTTTTATCTATTTTCAAAAGGTCAATATTCTTTTTCAGACCTCTCTAGTATTCAACATTTCACTTTCCATGGAAAGTGAATTTCCTTTCTAAGGTAGGAAGGCGGTGAAGAAAAGGGCAATATTTTTACGATTGATAATGCATCAAAATATTTCTAACTTGAAACTTGAAGCAGGTAGTATTCCTGGGTATTTTCCCAAGTAGCTCAGTCTAGATCAGTCAGGAAGCAGAGAAAAATTCATATCAAATGATTAAAGCTTTGAAAAAATGTTGGAAATGAGATTTACCATGGAATCCATTATACATTTTTACCATACATGTTAACAGTTAATTATTTTTAAAAGTGTCACCATCTATATATGTAAAGAGGAAAAGAACTTAGTTCTTTCTACAAGGATTTGGTCATATAAAATTCCTGCTAGGTTTTAGTCAGTGAAGGAATTTTCAAATACTCTGCTTACATGTAAACAACATGTAAACAATATTTCTTTCAAATAGTGGCTAAAATGACCTGCTGAGAAAGAACTGACGAATAGAGTATTTTCTACCAAAATATTCAGTAAATCCAACTTTATAACCATGAACACATAGACAGCCTGGAGCTGCTGGAAATTTCCGGCAGACTCTTTGGGAGATTTCAAATGGAGACTTCTTAGACAGACGGTCAGATTTACTTGTAATATCCTGAGACATAGAATACAGTGTCGTACACATCTAACTCTTCTGTATGCACATGAACTCAGTTTTTGCTGCTGTGGAGTTTTGTTTGTTTGTTTGTTTGTTTGTTTGTTTTTCTTTGTTTGTTTGTTTTAATTATTATTATTTTACATAAGTAATGCCAAAAATAATGCTTCTTATTTACTCCATGGAAAATACAACAGACAAAAAGACCACAAAAACATTGTTTGACAGAGTAAATTCTCAATATTATTTTTTTACATAGTCACCACCATTATATGCGCATCTTCACCAACACAGGACAAGAGTCTGTATACTACAATCATAAAAATCTATACAAGAAAAGATGATCCAATGCTTAATGACCGTGACAGCATCATTGCTGGGAAAATGTTGCTCATGCATTCCATCTTTCATCTATGTGAAGAGAGGTCAGAAGATGCAAGATCAGACTATATGCTGGTAGGACAGTCTAGCCAAGATTGGAACCGTATTCCATGGCTTTCAAACTAGTATAGGGTATGGTGTTATTATGTTGCAAGAAAAAAGCTGTCTTCTTCTCTGGCATGACTCTGGAAACTTAAGCCTTCAGCCTAGTCAGTGTTGCAATGTAGCAGTCAGAGCTGATGATTTGTCCAGGTTCCAAGAAATCCAGAAGGATCACCTCTTTTCTATCCCAAAGAGTGCACATCACTTTACCTACTGAGGTGTGCATCTTGAAATTTTTCTTCAGTGTGGAATTCTCATGTTGTCACATGGACTGCTTCTTTGATTCCAGCTCGTAGCAACGTATCACCACTGATAATGATGCAATCCAGGAAATAGCCTGGTAGTGGCTCAGTAGAACTTCACAAACTTGAATATGATGGTCTTTCTGTTCCTGTGTGACCTATCTGGTGTAAACATTGCAATATTCCATAATTTGCTATAATTCCATAATTATGCTACCATAATTTCCAAGCACTGAAGCCAATATTCAACTTCATATACATTTCTTGGTTGTAATCTTCTGATTTAGCAGATGAGCTGATCCATATGTTCTTCATTCTGTCTGTCCAGAATGTGGGTTATCTTTCATGTTACTGCCATCACTTCTGTAACACACCACCTCACTCTGCTAGCATATACTGTTTGGTCTTCATAAACATTCAGCAAGAATTGGTGCAATTTTTTTCCAAATGGAGGAATTCAGTGACACCCCTTTGCTTCATGTGTAATTCCATGTCAGATGCCATTTTGTCAGACTGCCCCCCTGTTGCCATGCATTGCACAGCAACAAAATGTAATGGAACACTCAGCCTTCACTGCCATATCATTAACATCCACCCTTGACACTGTCGTCAACATTCCAAGGAAACAGTATTTCAGATATAGCTTTCAGTCACCTTTAGGTTTTGCTTTTCTCTTTATTTTTATAAAGTAGAAGTGGACTGCTGTACCACCTGTGGTCTATCTCACAAACATGTTATTGCCCTTCAGCTGAATATTAACACAGATATTAAAAAGCCACTCGAACAGTGGAGAGTGGTAGACAAAGACCTGCTTGACTTATGCAGGGTTTGCAGATTTGGGTTTGTTTTCATTTCAAACATTTTTTTCTCCTCTATCTTTTGTATTAAAATGGATGAATGTACTTTTTAAGTTCATTGTCTGTGTGACTCAACTCATATGATAAGAAAATATTATAAGTAGTTTGTATTTTTAATGACTAATAAGCTACAATGAGAGAGGGGAAAAAAGCTTTTTTTGATGTGCAGATAGTACATTTTTTCCTGTGGGCTGTAGCTTTATGGAGAGAACAAAAGAGTGAGCAAAAGAGGTGGTTGGATCAGAAATGATTGGATCATTTCTGTCAAATTAAATTCAATTAAATAAGAGCAGGTGCTACATCAAACATGCAGCAGAGATTATTCAGTTTCTTGCACGTAATGAGGTTAGTTTTCATGGAGAATTTGAGGAAATCAGGCCTGGCCATTCATCTGCTGAATTATGTTCTAAATGATTCAAATTTTCCATGCAGAAAGGCCCAAAACAGAAGTAAATCGTGTATACAGTTTGCAAGAGAGCATACTACAAAACAACACAGTTAACGTAATGAATAGTTTCAGAATAAATTGTGGATGGAGCCTGGAAAAAAAAAGAAAAAAAAAAAAGATTTCTCCTTTCTGATCTGAAACATTAGGAAACAAAGGATGTGATCTGTGTGAAACTATCCAGCCACATATATCATCCTGCAAGTCAGTTGAGAGCAAGTTGTTCAGGCACTTTTGAATTGGAAAAAATATATGAGCTGCAGCATGCTGTTTGTGTCACAAGCAAGCCTGAGTGAACAAGTCCCTCTAGGCTTCAGTGCTGAACATTAGAAGGTGTCATTCACTAGCAGATTTTTCCTTCAAATTGAAAATGAGAAGGAAAAAGAAAAGATGACATCAGTAAGGAAAAGGAAGGCCACAGATGTGGTGTGTACTTCATTGTTCTTCTTACACCGTTTTAGCACCCAAAGGCATCAATAATAAAAAGTTCCTGTCATGCCTGTTTTGTGCAAGCACAATTTAGGCAGCTGGAAAACATGTTTTTAATAGTCTAATTACCAAATTAGGAAGACTTTTTAATGAGTGTCTGTACATTCTGTCATTTGTTTACTGTGTTTTTTGATTTTTTTAAAAAATTAAACATATTTACTGAAAATATCTAACAAATAGCTTTCTTTTCGTGTCTTCTTACCCAGAAGAGTTTTTAGCAAAAGAGAAAAATAAGATACTTGAAATTCTGCTAACCAAACTCACTGCAAGAATTCTCAGTACTTTATGTTAGCAATGGACTAAGACAATAATTATATAAAAATCATATATAGTGCTTTAGGGCATCTCCAGAGGTTCCTTCCAACCCCTAGAATTCTGTGATCATATGATTTTACATTGACATTTAAATGACAAGATGTATTCTTAGAATTAATTTTAACTATTTTCCCAAGAGATTCTTAAATTCTTGTCTGCTGAACTGTGACTGACCATTTCTTCTTTTTTTTTCAGCCATTTAAATCTGAAAATTTTGAAGAAAACATTTGTAAGCAAATCAGTCATCTAGGCTCTCTTCAAAATCAGTAATCATCTGTTGCATTTTGCATTAAGACTCCTAGCTTGTGTCTTGTCTCCATTTGTTATCAATGAAGTGAAATAGGCAGTTCAACACAGTAGTTCATTTAACTGTAATGCAGATCTCTGACAAAGATGAAAGATCATCTCAAGATGATCTGCTCCATATCCTTTTTGGGAACTGAGCAAGGCTGATAGGCCTGTAGTTCCCTGGATCCTCTTTGTGACCCTTATTTTAGATGGGAATCATTCTGGCAAGCCTCCAATCTGAGATATTGGAGATATCTCTGAGATACGCTACAATATATATTTTAAATCTTCCCCCTTTAAATTTCAGTATCTCTTTCCTTCATCTTTGAGTAGCTGCAGTACACAGTGTGCGTTTTATGTTTACAAGAGTAGACTACTACAGTACCATCAAACAATGACATCAATTGAATATTTATTTGGAAAACACCCAGTTTTCAGCTTGCAATTCATGGAACCCCCACTTCCCTTTTTCTTCTCTTTATGTATCTGCACTCACTTCAGAGAATCACAGAATTGCAGGAGTTGGAGGGGACCTTGAGAGGTTCCACCTCCTCTGCCAAAGAAGATACCTCACAATGCTTCATCACTCTTACCATAAAGAAATTCTTCTACATGTTTGTATGGAACCTCCTATGTTCAAGTTTTAGACCACTGCTCCTTTTCCGATCACTACACACAGCCTCCCTTCATATATTTATAACTGTTAATCAGATCACTTCTTAGTCTTTTTTTCCCTGGGCTGAACAGATTCTGGTTACTAAGTCTTTCTTCATACAGGAAATCCTCCAGAACCTTTATCGTTTTTGTGGCCCTCTGCTGTACTACTTCTAGGAGATCCCTGTCTTTTTTGAATGGGGAAGACCACAACTGGACTCAGGACTCCAAATGTAGCCTCACCAGGGCAGAATATAGGGGAAGGATTGCCTCTCTCAATCTGCTGTCTTCACACTTTTTAATCCACCCCAAGATACCACTGATATTCTTGGCCACAAGAGCATACTGCTGGCTCACGGCTAATCTGCTGCCCAACAGATCATAGATTTTTCTCCACAGAGCTCCTCTTCAGCAGGTCATCCCTTAACCTGTACTGATGCATGTGGTTATTCTTTTCCAGGTGCAAGACTACATTTCCTCTTGTTAACTTGTCAGGTTCCTCCCTGCTGAACTCTCCACTCTGTCTAGCTCTTGTTGAAAGGTAGCATGATCTTCCAGTATGTCAGCCACTCCTTATAGCTTTGTATTATCAGCAAACTTGATGAGGACGTTCACTATGCCTTCACCTAGGTGATTGATGAAGATATTGAAGATCGAACCCAGCAGTGACCCCTGGGAACACCACTAGTTTCAGGCCTCCAATCAGACTCTGCCACTGATGACAACCTTCTGAACTCTGTCAGTCAGCCAGTTCTCAATCCAACTCATTGTCCACTCATCTATCCCACAGGTTCTAAATTTCATAGGAAGAATTTTGTGGGAGATGGTATCAAATGCCTTGCTGAAGTCACAATACATAACATCCTCTGCTCTCTTCCCGTTCACCCAGCCAGTGATGATGTCTAAGAAAGCTACCAGGTTCTTTGAGAATGATTTTTTTCTTGGTGAATCCATATTTACTACTCATGGTTACCTTATTCTCTTCCAATTGCTTGGAGAGGTTATCCAGAACAAGTTGTTCTATCACATTTCCAAGGATGGAGGTGAGGCTGACTGGCCTGTAGTTTCCAGATCCTCCTTCTTGCCCTTTTTGAAGATTGGAGTGACATTGGTGTAGTAGGTGACGCGACACATTGGCTATCCTCCCATCTTCAGGCACTTCTCTCATTTGCCAAGATCTTTCAAAGATGACAGAGAGCAGTTCAGCAACCACCTCTGCCAGCTTCCTCAGCACACGTGAGTCTATCTCATTGGGGCCCATGGATTTGTGTGTGTTGATTTTGGCTAGAAGCTCAGTGACTATCTCCTCCTCAATGAATGGGAAATCTTCCTTTCACCAGACTCTATCTCTTACCTCTGGGTAAGACTGAAGCAAATAAGACATTTAGAATGCCTGCCTTCTCAGCATCTCCTGTTACCAACATACCTCATTTATTAGGGGACCAATATTTTCCCTAGTCTTCCTTTTACTGCTGATGTACTGAAAAAAAATCTTTCTTGTACCCTTTACCTACTTTGCAAGATTTAATTTCTAAAGGGCTTTAACCTTTTTACACCCTCGCAGGTCCTGACAATACTCATATATTCTTCCCAGGTACACATTTTGTGCTCCTTCTTCTTTCCTTTTAGTTTATCCATGACATGACATCCTTCCTCATCCACACAGGCCTCCTACCACCTTTACCTAATTTCTGACTGTTTGGGATGCACAGACCTTGAGCTCAGAAGTGGTGTTTAAGAGCAAACCTGCTCTCATGGTCCTCTTTATCTTCTAATGCTCTATGTCCAAGTAGGTCTTTAAAGATGTCAAAATTGACTCTCCTGAAGACCAGGATAGCAATCTTACTTATTGTTTTGCTTCTTCCTACACTCCACAGAGATCTCATGATCTCTGAATCCCAAGCTGCTCCCAGCTTTCATATCCCTGACCACACTTTCCTTGTTAGTAAAAATCAGGTCAAGTAACACATCCCTCCTTTTTGGTTTCTCCACCACCTGAATCAGAAAGTTATCTTCAGTGCATTGCAGGAACCTCTGGGACCATGTGTGCCTGGTACTGTTGCTTATCCAACAAATATCAAGATGATGAAAGATCCCTGTAGAAAGAATCACTTACCTGGGATTACAAGATTACTTCCAACTGTTTGTAGAAGGCCTAATCCACTTCCTTCTCCAGATCAGGGGCCTATACTACACACCCACAACAGAATTACCTATATTATTCCCCCTGTTTAATTCTTTCCCAGAAGCTCTCCACTTGTTCATCATTCATCCCCAGGTAGAGCTTGATAGATTCTAGTTGCTCTGACAGAAAGAGAATGTCTTTCCTGATGAGAATGTAGGCAGCCCCCACAGCACTCCATCTGAACTACCCCACCGTGCCTCCATGATGATTATGAGATCATGGTCCTATGACACCACACAGATCTCTAGTTCTTCCTGTTTGTTTTCCATGCTGTATGCATTGACATACAGCACTTAAGAGAAGCAGAGGATACAGTTGTCCAGAGTGTTGCAAGAACATTTCTGTCTGGCTATTGGTGATGTTATCTTCTCTGAGGAGTCCTCACAAGATCCTAAGGGACAATGAAGAGTTTTTTTTCCTGCAGTTTCCTAAAATGACAGCATTCTCTGTCACAAGAAACTCCGTCCACTTCCCCCATGAAATCTAGTTTAAAGCTCCAGTAATCAATCCAGCCTGCTTGCTTCCCAGAACATATTTGCCCCATCTGCTCAATTGGATTCCATCTAACATCCACATACTTTGTCTCTGAAAGGTTTGCCCGAGATCAAAGTACCCCAAACCTTGGTCCTGAATGTCAGGACCTCAGCCAGGATCTCAGTCAGGACCTCAGCCAGTAATTTTCCTGATCAGTTCTCCTGCTTCTCCCCAGGTCCTAACCACTTGTTGGGAGGACAGAGAATACTACTTGCATTCCCAATCCCTTCAGCATCTTTACAAGGGATGCAAAGTCTCTTTTAATGTTCCATAATTTCCTTGTTGCAGCCTCTAGAGACCCTACTTGAATGACAAGAGGGTAGCACTCTTCTACTTTTATCAGATGTAGTAGAGTCTTCCTAAAATCTCTGACACATGCCCCTGGTACACAGCAAACCTCTCTGGAGAGATTATCTGGGCAGCAGATGGAAGCCTTAGTGCCTCCCACCAAAGAGTCCCTAGTTGCTAGAGACTCTTCATCATTCTTTGGGTAGTGCTTGTTTAAACATGATTCCTTGGTTAGCTCCATATGCTCTTTCTGCTCCATATGCTTTCTGCTCCCTAGGCTCTGACTTTCTTTCTCCACTGGACCCAAATTTGCATTGGCCATTTGGGTAAAATGCAAACCTTATTAAAGCTGCATACAGACTCCATTCAGAACCACTCAAAATTCAAGCCCTATCTCTGATAAAATTGTCCAAACATTTCTTGAACTCCAGCAGCTACAGTTCTGTAACCACTACCCTGGGGATACTATTCCAGTGCCCAAACTTCAAATTGATGTAAAACTTGCTCCTCATGTTGAGTCTGAACCCTCGCTGATGCAGTTTCATGACATTCCCTCAAGTCCTAACTTTCTATTGAAATAGTATAGAATTGAAATAAAAAGATTAAATTTAATTACATTTAAAAATACAAATTTAATAAAATAAAATTGAAGTGATCCCTATGTATTATTATTTGACAACCATCTGCATCAAATACCACAATGTCTGGCATAGATAAGGGTTTGATGAAGGTGGGTTGGATAATTTTTAGCTTAAGATCATTTGGGTAAGGAACCTGAGGATGTAATTTATTGATGAGAAATAGCAAGATACATCTACAGTGAAACGTAACACACCTAATTTCATAAATGCCTTATAGTCACATCAAAACTAGACAAATTTAAAAAACTGAAGCATCTTAATTGAAGACAGAGAAGAGGGGAAACTTTCTAGGCACATGGACTCTTAGAGCATTCAGATTAAGATATTCTTACATGGAATACAAATAAAAGAAGGCATACGTAGGTCTCCAATCTCCAACCTCCTCCTGATTAGATGATTTCCACAGTCAAAATAAAGCTGAACCACTGCTTACTTCTCTGCCTTTTTCTGAAGGCATGGAATATTGAATTATGAAGAAGCAAACTTCAACAGAGTGATGTCCTAATGAATGGCCTTTCATCTGGTAAAAGGGCGGCTTATAAATGTTTAATACACAAAGTTATTGACACAGATCTGAATATAAATTCTTAACTATGCTTAATTTGCATTTACTTGGAATTCACACCACTTTTCACAGCATCATAGGCACTGACATAATTACATATACAAACTATTTAGAGCTTTAGTACTATACACATCTAAAAAATTCCAATTCAGATACGTTGATTTATTTTTATTTTTATTTTTATTTTTATTTTCATTTTCATTTTCATTTTTATTTTTATTTTTTGTCTAGCCTTCCCTTCATGTCAGGAACTAAGAAGTGGTCTATGTCACCTACAAGCGCTTTTGGCCATAAAAACAATTTCTGTGCTTATATGAGTTAGGATATGTGTTCCTACGTAGTTTTCATACACGCATTTTTTCATACATGGGTTTTTCATACATACATTTCAAAGAAATTTTCTCAGGAGTATGTGAGTGCAACATCAAATATTTTCGTGAGTATATCTTTTACAGACTTTATAGAAGAAGAAAACATAATTAGCATGAATGCTGACTTAATATAAGCAGCTAAAATGGTAATGTGAAAAACCGATGTTTGTGTTAAATCTATCATTTTTTTCAGCATTTAGACTTAATGGTCTATGAAGAATTAACTGAAGATGTAATAATTTGTTTGCTACTGATGTTTTTATCAAATCTATCTTCTTGTCATGATAAATGTCTTATCTTCACAGCGTGCACAGTAAACTTCTAAATAACTGTTTAAAAAAACAAAAACAAAACAAAACAAAGAAGCAAACAAAAACAGAAGAATACTCCAGAAATAATGTGTTATACTTCCTCTCCATTTGCTACTGAGCTCAATTTGGATTGGTTATTTACAAGAATTAATTCTAACAGTCATCTTTTCAAATTTATGTTCCTCATCATACAGTTAGAGAGGAAGAAATACATATTCATGCTACACTAATTTTTTTCCATGTAATATAACCACAAGCCCAAAAGTGAACTGCTGAGAGAAATTTCTAATTGTGAACTGTCTTTCTCTAGAAATGCTTTGTGTATGCCATTACAGTGATCTAAAGGGAAGTAGCTTAAGAAGAGTATTTTCTTATTTTTTTTCTCTATTTGTTTCACTTAGTTTTCACTCATCTTACACAATGAGTAATTGTTCTTTTGGAGTATTTAGATAAGAGATGCCAACTGCATCTCAAATTCCAAGGGAGAACAATGTTTACATTCATGAAGTTTGAATATAATTTATTTCTCTCATAGAAAGAAACTAACATAGAGGATGCTAAGGCAGGTAGCTCAATACCTGAATTTTGGTGTCTCATCCAAAGCTTCACAGGATTGAGAAGCTTGAATAAGTACTGAAGGAAAGTGAAAAGACTGTGGGAAATGTGCATTTGCAAATACATGCTAGAGAAGGGGAACTAGACATAAAGTCTGCAACATATAGAAACTTAGAAGAAATACATAACACACACTCCTGCCAGCATAGTTGTGGGAGCTGTCACTCAGGATGGCCAGAAAGAACCTCAAACTGCTGTCAGAGTGGAATAAATCATGCCATCAGCTGAGGTTTGAGTGTCATTTAGGATTTGATATGTGTTTCTTATTTTTGCAAGGGAATCAGATAGTAAATCTCAGCCACCTACCGAGGAGTATGTGAAAGTAAATCTCACCTGAATTAAGTAAGTTTCATTTCAATGCAATTTGTTATTTTTGCAGAAGAATATCATAGTAATAGAGAAGCTTTAAAGCAACAAACTCATAATTCTAGAGCATAAACTCAATTGAACTGTGAAGTATAATTGCAGATAAGATCCATTTTTCTGTTGACTTCAACGAACTTCAAATTTCGACCCAGTTTTTTATTAATTATTTGAACATATTCAGTTTGCAGTAGACTTTTTATTATTTTTTAAAGACTAAATTTTCAAAAATCACTCTATCACTTTCCTATATAGCCAAATGAAAACTAGGCCTAATTATATGGAAATATATGTAATCATAATTCCAAAACATCATAGATTTTAGAAGACGATAGTCTTTTTCCATATGGAACTATATGCCATACAAACTTATTGTAGAACTCCCAATGTAGTATCTTCAAATGTAATTTTGATCTAGTAACCACGAAGTACTTTGCATTTAAATCAAATAGTATTGTACAGTGAGGGAACATAGATTGAATGGTTTATCATGGCTAATTTACTAGATAATCTGATAAAAGTTGTTTCTGCACAAAGAGAGGTACATAGAATAACAACAGCAGGTCAGAGAATGCTGGTAATCTGATAAATAGAATGGAGGACTTCCAACGCAACACAATGGGAATGAGGATCAATATCAATAAGGCAAACTTAGTACAAGGTGGTCTAAGGAGAAACAAGTGTTAGAAAGTAGAAGGGAAAAAGAACAAAAAGTATTTTAAAGCTGTGAGCAGGGGATGATCAGGGTGACTGTATAGACATGACCAGTATTTACTGATATGGTTCACCCTTTCTTCTCCTTCTTCCAGACTGATATTGTCTGTGTGAGAAGCTCTGTCCTTGGTACATTTGTGTCTATGGAGGAGTGGATATGGCCATGGGGTGGGGCCATGAATCATGATCTGTGTGTCCATGGTGCCAACAATTAGAACAAGTGAGAGTGTATGTCTTGGTGTGTATGCAAAAGCAAAGGTGAAGCCTGACCAGATAGAGAATAATGAGTGGCACAGAACTAATCATCATCAGTACCACAGGTGCCATTCTGGCTTTACATAAACTGGTAAATAAAATTTTGAAACTTCAAATGTCAATGCAAATGAGATTTCATTTGTCACATCCTAATGACACATTCGGACAAAATAAAGATATGCACATATTAGCTCATAGGTCATGATTTTCATGGGAAGTTTTAAATGTATATTGCAGATGGAGGATGTCATACGCTCTAGACACTCAGAGAATCAGGATCTACACCCCAAAGTGACACACACCTACAGTAGTGCTATATTGAAGCTGCACCAGAATTTTTTGTCTCAAGGCTTACAGGCTAGCTGAATTTATAATATAGGAAAAAAATACAAACTGTTCTGAATAAAGAATACTTATGGGTTTCAAATTTTAATTTTAAAAAGTTCTGAAAAATAAAACATGGAATTTTTGGTGAAGATTCAGGAGAATAGAAAGTAATGAAAGGACAACAGACAATCACATTTCCTTTGTGAAAGAGTTGAGAAGAAGAGGGAAAGACACTGGAACAACTGTGCAAGATCTTTTTTTCTCACTTAAATCATCTTGAAGTCCATGTAATTAGAGACTGAGTAAATAAAAATTTATAGCACAGTCAAACTTCCTTTGGAGAATACTATATATGGTGCCATTAGGTACCAAGACATTGAACAACTTAAATGATCCTTTAGATTTTAGCAAGAAAAATACAAAGCCAAAAAAGTGGAGACATAATTGTTAATCTGAGGTGGAAGAAAATGCAGTGCAGAGATTATATTGAAGATTACTCCCATGAAGTGTTCAGTAGACAAAATTTAGAATGAAAAATGAGAATGGGATGCATCTGCTTTTAATCACATCACCCACAAACAAAATGTTATTCTAGGCAGTGAGCATGCAGTTACTAATTTTAGCTTGTTTGCTTCTGATTCAACCTAACTCATAGTCACAGTTCACATATATTTTGTAAATTCTATGTATAATATAAATGAACATGTTTATTTATAGATATGTAAGTGTATCTACATATATATGCACATGTATTATCTATGTAGATTGTATATGTTATACAGATGTTATGTGATTTACCTTATTAGAAATTACAAGCTTTATCCTTCCATGATGATTTTGTAAATTCCACAGTGCAGTGATTTTCAAAACAATGGTTCATTTTAAAGCTGGTGTACTTACAAATGGACTCAGTTAAGAGCTAACTTAATGGTTTACTCTAAACCCGCAATATTTTTCTCTGTATGTCTATGGTTATCCACAGTACTGATGTGAAAAGAAAGGGAAGGGGAAAGGAAAAGGGAAAGAGGGACAGGAGAGGAAGGGTGGGAAAAAAAAAAAAAAAAAAAAAGAGAGAGAGAGAGAGAGAAAAGAGGAAAAGAAAAAAAGAAGGAAAAAAAGAGAAAAAAATAAAATAAAAAAAAATAAATAAAAGGAGAAAAGAGAATAAAGAATAAAGAAAGAACTCCACTAGTGTTGCCAGAATTTCCATGGTATTGTACAGACAGAAAAGATATGATGCCCTAAACTAATTTATTCTTCCAGGTCAGAAAACCATCAGTTCTTACCAATCTGCTCTATTAGAAACTGTTAACATTTGCTTTGAATTCTACTCTGTTTGATACATGATATGCATATATAAGTTATCAATTCCAACATTTACTAAAAAAACACCTACTGACCAACAGATCAATAAAATTCAGCATTATTATAAAACATATTCTACACTTACAGCAAAACTGTATGGAGTATAACACTTAGAAGATAAAATCTAATTAATTATGTAGTGAGAAACAGATTTTAAAACCTACATACTTGCCAATACATTCCACATTTTTTTTCATATTTATATAGATAAGTTCTAAGAATGCGTAAGTCAGTATGTTACTGCTAATGCCAAAGTGTACAGGAAGCAGAGATGGCCTAGAAAACTTATTCACATAAGCTAGCACTTACTTTAAAGGAGGGTCTTTAATGAAACTATATGCGTCACTAAGTTCTTATCAGCATGAGCTAGGGCTCCACAATCTGTCCTTTTAAAAAAAACTGCTTCTCTCAGTTTCAGGTGGCACATTATGCAAGCACGTACTGCAGCACCTGCAGTGCATGATGTGGAACAACATATGCTTGTCTATGGCACCATTTATTTAGAAATAACACACAATATGTCTGATGATAAAAAGAACAAAGCGAATAAACACATTTCAGAACAATCAAATATTTTAAATTCAAATTTTACTCTGAATTTTTTGACTTTTTAGTTTGTGTGTGTTCTGTGTGTGTGTGTGTGTGAGAGAGAGAGAGAGAGAGAGAGAGAAAGAAGAAAGATATGCTACTTAAGTTTTTTAGAGCACTTACTATAAAGCAATATTAAATCAAATATTAGGTAAAGCAAGATTCTCTGAAAACTTTCAGTATACAATTAACCATTATAAATCCAGAACTCTGTGCACACCTTGGATGCTAACATCAAAATCAGCAGTAGGAAAACATTGTGGACCTCTGTTTTGAATTGCTGATTGTTACTGTATTCATTTTCTCTGAAGTTAATTGCAAAGAAAACCCTAACTATTCTATTTTGCAGTTCTGTGACAGAGAAAGACCCCAGACCTCAGAAAATCAATATACAGATTCTTTAAGACCACTAGGCATATTACCAGCATGTAATTGAATGTAAAATTACAAGGATGTGAATTTTTTAAAATACAGAAGGGAGAAGTAAGACCAGAAATTATCTCAACTGCTCTACTATTATGAACCACAACCTACAGCAATAGAAAGGTCATATGAGCTGCTAGTAGAAGAACCTTAAAGCATATTTAAGTCCTCTAACACATAAAGGTCTTGTTGTAGGCAGTTAACTGCAAAGAAAAAAGTAGTATATGTGTAAGACTGAAGCTAGCAACGTCTTCTGCCAGACTTTTCTCAAAAAGCAAATGATATCAATTGTACGTGTAACCAAATGCAGCAAGATTGTGCTAGCATGTATTCCAATACTTAATGAAAGAACATCAATTCTCATGCAAGAAAAGGCAATGATATACAGACTGTGGTTGAAAAAGGAAGTTTTGGGGAGAGAACTGTGAGCTAGGTAGCTTGTTCTTAAAATAAAAAAGCAGAAGAGTCATCTTATGGACTGCAGATAAAGATCAATAGGGCGAGTTGCATTCCTTTGGATGAAAAGAGTATTTAGGCACTGGAAAAGCTAGCAGAGGGAAGTGGTAAAATCACCATTCCTGGAGGCATTTAAGAGTTGTTCAGATGTAGTGCTTAGATACATTGTTTAGTGGTGTACTTGGTAAGTAGTGATTAAACTTGATAATCTTATGTGCCTTTTCCAGCCTAAATGATTCTATATACTATGATACTGTAGACAGAAAAATACTAAAATGAAAAGATATAAAGCCCAGAAAAAAAAAAAAAAAAAAATTAAAATTGAAAGCTAGCAACACAGCAATTTGGGAATAGAGCTCATTTCATGTTTCAAGGCCAAAACATCTCCAGTTGACTTGCAAATCACTAACCAGCAGATCAGGTCATTGAATGCTTACACAGTGTAAATTTTTAAGCCTTAAACCATTAGTAATCCTTAAACCAATAGTAACTCTTATATTGATTAACAAAAAAAAAAAAAAAAAAAAAAAAAGAGAATCGAGAGTTTCTGCATTTAGCAAAACATCATCAAACATATCTCAGCTAGTAAAGATTGACTCTAGCACCAAACAAGATTATCTTATTATTAAGCAGTCACACAGTGCCATATTCAACACATCTAAACAGACTAGATTCAGATCAGATTGCTTTGGAGTGCTGAGTAGAAGTTCTACTGCGTTACCATTTTCAAGAAATGATAAATCAGTGAAATCTATCATATCATGGCACGAATTGCATCTATTCTGTTTTTAAGAAAGAAGGGCAAATGCTCTTTCTCTATCTTCAGTCTCTTTTCTATGTCTTCCCATATCCATGGACCTCTGAAATTACTGGACTTTGTGACAGCTGTTTCATAGTTCAGCTATATAATAAACAGGAATAACAGATCCTATAGATTTCAAATATATCACTTTTTCCTACCCTTTTTGCTCTCATGTTAATCATAGAATCATAGAACGGCTTAGGTTGGAGGAGACCCTAAAGAGCATCTACTTCCAACAGTTCTGCCATAGGCATGGTTGCCTGCCACTAGATCAGACTACCCAGGATCCCATCCAACATGGCCTTGAATGCTCCAGAAATGGGGTATCCACAGTACCTTTGGGTAACCTGTTCCAGTGCCTCACCACCCTCTGAGTTAATGAATTAGGAATTTCTTCCTAATATCTAACCAAAATCTACTCTTTTTTCCTTTAAAGCCATTCCATTTTGACCCATGTGCAATACCTTGCACCTTACCTTATTAAACCTCCTTACGTTCTGACATGCCCATTTCTTGAGCCTGTTCAGGTCCTTCTGGATGGCATCAATCCCTTCTGTTTTGTCAACTTCACAATTCACCTTGGTGTCATCTGCAGTCCTGCTGAGGCTACTCTTGATTCACTGTGTCATTGATGAAGATGTTGATTGATGAAGATGATGAACGCTGAACTCAAGGTGGACCCCTGGAGGACACCACTCATGACTGACCTCCACCTGGACATAGAACCTCTGACAAAAACCCACTGGCTATGACCATCCTACCAATTCTTTGTCTATTGAATAGTCCAGCCTTCAAAACCATATCTCTCCAATTTAGAGATAAGGATGTGGTGCACGACATGTTAAAGGCTTTGCAGAGGTGCAGGCAGATGACATCAGTTGCTTTTCCTTTGTCCACAGATGCTATCACCTTATCACAGAAGGCTACTGATTGGTCAGACACAATCTGCCCCCAGTGAAGCCATGCTTACTCTCTTGGATCACCACCTTGTCTCACATGTGTTTTAACACCACTTCCAAGAGAATCTATTCCATGGTCTCCCCTGGCACAGGCATGAATTCATTGTCCTGTACCTCCCCAAGTCTTCCTTTCTCCCTTTCTTCTATATGGAAGTGATGTTTGCCTTTTTTCAGTCATCAGGAACTTTGCCTGACTGACATGATATTTCAGACATGACAGAGAGTGACTTGTCTGTTGTCAGCAACTGCGAAACTGCGAGACCCCCCCGCGGGGTCTGATGTGTTAAGCTCCCTCCCTGCTCTAATGATTGATGTGTGATGTGCCCCCTTGGGGGCGTAGACGAAGTAATTAGGCTATATAAGGTAGTGTATACGGGTAATAAACGCCATTTGCTGCTCATTATATTGGTGTCGCCTCAGTAATTGGCCAAGCTGCGGTCTCCCGGGAAATTCGGTACGGGCGTGAAAAGCAACAAGTGGTGACCCCGATCGACGTGATTCCTGGGAGTGAGTCAGCTGTCTGCCGGAAGCAGGATCCCACTGCGGTAGCGGTAAATTCAAATCTGCGGAGTAGTGGTAACCCGGGGACGGGGAGGAGTGCGCATTACTCCTCGTCAGGCGGGAGGCTCGGGAAAAGGAGCCAAGATTCCCCTAGGACGCTAGGGGGGAAACGCCAGAAGAGGCCAGGTGCATGTTCGGCCGGAGGCGTTATGGAAGCCGTCATAAAGGTGATTTTCCATGCATGCAAAAATTATTGCGGGAAAAATGTTCCTTCTAAGAAGGAGATATCAGCGACACTTTTGTTGCTGGAGAAGGAGGGATTACTATCATCCCCTTCTGATTTATATGATCCTAATAATTGGGATTCGTTTACTGCTGCGCTCTCACAGAGGGCAATGTTTAATCAGAAAGCAGCAGAGATTAAGGTGTGGGGATTGATTTTAACAGCTCTTAAGAAAGCAAAAGAGGAGAAGATTGCAGGTGACCGTGCTAGGGAGCTGCTGGGGCTCGGGCCAGGGGGGGGGTCTTGTCTCCCCTACAGATTCGCTGGAGGGCAAGATGGCGCTGACTCCTTCGGCCCCACCAGAAACAACGACCCTGGAGATAAAGAAGAACGAAGTGAAGCAGGAGCAATCATACCATAAAAGGGAGGACCCACCTCCGTACCCGGCTCGCAGCATATATCCTTCGCTTAAGCCCTGTAAAGATAACGGGGAAGGGGGGTCGGTGGAGGAAAGTGGTATAACTTCTAGTACAGTTGATAAGAGGGTCCTTGAGAAGGGAGAGATGTCTGGAGGGGCTGTGATACAACCTGTGGAATGTGACAGTGGGGGCGGGACTCACCTACTGCCCGATTCTGCCTGCTACGGTGGCCACCCCCCGAGGGGCGTGGATTGTCCCCAGCCTTGCTGTGGGGGGGGCGTTCCGACGGGGATGGCCCTGGAGTCCGCCCAGGAGGGGCGTGGTCCCATATCGACAGCTTCATGGGGCCTGCCTACCCTCACTGATTGGGCTCGAGTGAGGGAGGATATACAGGCCGCAGATCCAGCAGGTGTCGCTCTCACTTTGCCGGTGGTGATAAGACCAGAGGGTCCAGCTTGGGTTCCTCTGGAGTCCAAAGCGGTTACTTGTCTTTCGGAATTAGTTAAGAGCAAAGGCCTGCGTTCCCCTGTTACTATGGCAGCAGTGGAAGCTCTTATGGCTTCTAGTCTTTTGCCATATGATGCGGTGAACCTTATGCATGTTATTCTTGAGCCCGTACAATACACCCTGTGGAATGATGAATGGAATAGACTACTTCAAGCTGTGGTGGCTGCTGCCAACCGGGACCCCCAACATCCAGCCAACGGCCAGCGCAGAGGCGAGAGAACTAATCTTGCACGTCTTCAGGGCCTGGCAGATGGAATGGTGGGATCCCCGGAGGGCCAAGCAGCAATGCTCAGACCAGGAGAGCTGGCAGCTGTTACAACGGCAGCCCTCCAAGCCCTGCGAGAAGTGGCTAAGGTTGCGGAACCTGTGCATCCGTGGGCAGACATAAAGCAGAGCCACTCAAATTTCGAAAACAGATGTTATATCAGGCGTAAGGGATCGTAAATCCTGTGTTATTGAACAGGGAGATTGCCAGTATAATTTCATCCTGACCCAACCTGTAATGATAACATGCCTTTGGACACAAGACACCTTAGGACGATCTTTTAAATTCAAGGTGGATCTCCTTAATCAACAAACAACTGATGTCCCATATATAACTCCCACTAGGAGACTGGAGAGTGTTATCTCCCCACAAATTTATCAAATCGGGCCGTACGCCATAAAGAACACAGGTCAGCGTCAGGTGATCTTTAATCCAACGTGGTCCCTTAAACGAGTGATGCTATTATTGCAGACTAATGTGTCAACTATTAAACCAGATTGTGCATTATTTTTAGGCATGTCATATGCCGGATGGTCGGCATGGCTTCATCGACAGGCACTTGATACACTTAGAAGAGCAAAAAGAGATGTTTCTGGTATTCTGGGAACAGGTTTAGGAGTCTTAAACAGTATAGACACTGAAATACTCATGAGTAAATTGAATGCCATTACAAGTAATATACATGAATTGCAACATCCTCTACAGTCGTCCCTATCAGGTTTAGGAACAAGCCAATGGCTTTTATCAGATGTGTTACCGCAATGGGAAAAGATAGATAGGAAAGATCATCTGTTGATTATGGATGCGCTTTCAGCAGTCCAAGGTAATACTTCTTTAGCCCTCAGTTGCATTCAGGCCCAGATGTGGATGCAGTTTATAGCAGCGACAATCATGAGAGAAGGTGAGGATGGCACTATACCCACTGAAATTAGAAAAGTAATTTGGGACAATGCAAATAGGTTTGAAAGAAAATTTCAATCATGGTGGCATTTAGTTAACTTCACTTATGATCCTGTCACCAATTATGCCGTGGCTTTTGTTTTGATGATAAGTAATGCTTCAGTATACACGATATATCCAATCATAGCCCTAGGATTAAATCATGGTGAGACTACTCTGTATCCAATTGAACATCGGATATGGGCTCTTCAAAAGAATGAGAAATGGCAAACTGTGGACGTTAGTTCATGTGCCATGCGTGAACAACAAGGATTTATTTGTGAAAGTAATACATTTGAGACTCAAGATATCTGTTTTGACACTGAACAAAATATCTGCCACTTTGAGGTCCAGCCTGGTAGGATGTTCGAATCAATGCTTGTATATATTGGAAAAGGATGTGCTTGCATCAGAACTCATTGCGACTCCATACAAATAGGGGATATGATTGTTGATACTGCCAATCACTCAAATCTTTGTGTTTGCAATTTTATCAATATTTTAGGATGTGATTTTAACTATACAGTTCCTGTTACTTCATATCAGCTTTTGCAGTTCAATTACACCCTGATCAAAGATTTGCGTCCAGCGCTGATTGGAATGAATCTCGCTTTGGTAAAGGAGCTTCTACAACATGACGATCTGCATCAACTATTAGAACGCATCAAAGACAACGGACAAAAGACCTTGATTACTGTTCATCATGACGTGAAAAAGATACATCGCATCTTGGAGAGAGTAATGAAGGCTGGAGAACATCACTGGTGGGAGGTTCTTTTCGGTTGGTCTCCCACAGCTACGGGAATATTTAACTCTGTACTACATCCGGTAGTTGTTATATTAGGTTTAATAGTATTATGCTTGGTTCTTATAGTTATATTATATATAAAGACATGGCGCTTGCTAAAGCAAGTGTCCCAGCTTGATTTAGCATTAAATAGGGATACACTGCATCGTTTTTTGTAAGACTTATTTTAAGGTTGATAGACGGTTATAACGTTAAGGTAGAACTTATATAAGATATTAAGATTTTAGGATTGTTAAGATAATAGGTTGTCATTAAGTTATAAGGTTATAAGGTTATAAGTATATAGGTTATAAAGTTATAAGTATATAAGGTTATAAGTTATAAGGTTATATAGGGATATAAGTTATATAGTGTTATATAAGTTATAGGGTTATTAGGATAGGATATTTTGCGAATCGGGTTGTAACGGGGCAAGGCTTAACTGAGAGGACAATGGCATGTATAGGCGCAATGCGGGGATTTCGGGGTGTACGCGGTTAGGGTCCTCTCGAGTTGTAGTATGCTTTCTTGAGCATGGAGAGGGGGAGATGTTGTCAGCAACTGCGAAACTGCGAGACCCCCCCGCGGGGTCTGATGTGTTAAGCTCCCTCCCTGCTCTAATGATTGATGTGTGATGTGCCCCCTTGGGGGCGTAGACGAAGTAATTAGGCTATATAAGGTAGTGTATACGGGTAATAAACGCCATTTGCTGCTCATTATATTGGTGTCGCCTCAGTAATTGGCCAAGCTGCGGTCTCCCGGGAAATTCGGTACGGGCGTGAAAAGCAACACTTGTCATCCAGATCAGCCAGTTCCTTCAGAAACCTGGGATGAAAATCATCTAGCCCCCATAGTCTTGTATACATTCAATCTCATGAGAAAGTTTTTGACTTCTTTGTCTCCTTCTCTGGAGATGTTCAAGACCTGCCTGGATGCCTACCTGTGCGACCTGGTGTAGGGAACTTGCTTTGGCAGGGGGTTGGACTCGATGATCTCTGGAGGTCCCTTCCAACCCCTACAATTCTGTGATTCTGTGATTCTGTGACTTGGTCCGCTCTTACACTGGGAGTAAACAGGTTGTCATCAGTGGACTCTAGGCATCTCCTGGAATGCTTACAGTTCACAGCGTGTTTTTCTTTTCCAGCAGACATCTGGATGATTGAGATCCCCCAGCAGAATGAGAACCTGTGAATGTGATACTTTCTGCAGCTGAATCAAGGTCTTGTCAACAGATTTCCCTTGATCAGATGGTCAGGTAGCAGATCAGGATCACCTGCTGTCCTTTATTTATCCAGTTCCTAATTTCAACCCACAGGATCTCAACATGTTAGTGATTGACTGTTTCTCTACATCAGCTCTTCACTGTTGTAAGAAGCTGTTCAAAGCTTGTTCAGTGGTGCTCATCCAAGACATGACCTGCTCAAGAAGCTTTTGGGGTTCCTGACAAGCTGAGGGAGCTGGGCTTGTTAAGCCTGGAAAAAAGAAGGCTGTGGAGTGATCTCATTTCAGCATTTCAATACCTAAAGAGAACCTACAAAGGGGAGGGGAATCAACTCTTTGAAAGGGTTGATAGCTGCAGGACGAGGGGAAATGGTTTTAAGTTGAGGGAGGGAAGATTTAGGTTGGATGTCAGGGGGAAATTCTTTACAGAGCGAGTGATGAGGTGCTGGAACAGGCTGCCCAGAAATGTTGTAGATGCCCCGTCCCTGGAGGTGTTCAAGGCCAAATTGGATGGGGCCCTGGGCAGCCTGGTCTAGTATTAAATGGGGAGGTTGGTGACATGGGGCAGGGGAGTTGGAGATTCATGAACCTTGAGTTCCCTTCCAACCCTGGACATTCTGTGATTCTGTGATTCTGTGTGATTCTGTATTAATGATTACCTTGAGCATAGTGGTAAGAGAAATGTATGCAGCTCAGTGACAAGGAGAAATCTTTCTTAGCTGTTGCTCTTTCTGGGCATTCAAGGTGACTTTTGTGGGTTGTCTGGGAGAAGAAGGCCATTACACAGTCAAGGAACACACCTAGCAGCCCACCATGCAACAGTCAGGTGATCAATTTCCAATTACTCAACTGGAAGGGCATGTACTATGGACATGCTGTTTTCCCTCACAAATTATAAGTACCCCTGACAACTACCAGAACCCCTGACAAACAAAACATAAATTCCCCTGACAACTAAAGCAAGCCCTGACAAGTTAAACAGCAGTGCCCCTGACAACCAACTGCTGCATTAAAACAATGTTATGAAGAGGATAAAAACCTGTAGACTTCTGAGGTAGAATGACTACTCTGTTCTGCTGAACTGCAGCTGTGTGGGTCAATGAGATACTGTTGACCATCTTGCTGTCTCCTTATGAGCCAATGAGACAATGCTGGATCTCTGATGGTAGCTATCCCCTCTTTATAAATAGTTTGTCAGGATTTTTCTCTTTACTATGGCTAACTTGCTCATCATTCATGCATTCCTTAGCTGCTTAGAATTAACTACATAATTAAGTCAGTTGGATGGCATTTGGCTTCTTTTACTGCACTAGTCTTCCTCCAGATATATCTGTGTTGAATTATTTCCTCCAATTAATTGGAGTGAGACAGATGTTTATACACTTCTTAACACAGAAGTTAACTCCACCATTTCTTTTATCTCACCTATCCTTCTAAAAAGCTCTTGGTCCTCAATCATGTTTCAGTTATGTGAGTCATCTAACTGTGTTTCTGTGATAGTAATAAGATCATAGTTTTCCAATTGCACCATGGTTTTCACTTACTCCTGCTTATTTCCCTATTGCTTGCAGTGGTATGGAGGCACTTCAGCTGGACTTTCGGCTATATAAAATTCATAGAAGAGCTCTCCCCATAAAAAATATTTAATGCTATGTTGAATGTTCATGAATATCCTCCTGTTAGCAGCTGCAACTTCAGCATCATTTTCATAAAGATATTAAGGCAATTGTATTAAGGAAAAAATACTTGTTTCCTAGCATACAATGGTGTCAATAGACATTTTCAAAATGCATTTTAAAAAACCCATCTCTTAGTGAAGTTCAGAATTTCCTAATTTTAACACACATACACTGCTTTGTTAAGAGTCATGAAGAAAAGAATGTGTTCATTGGGGGGGAGAGGGAGGGGAAGAAAAATATTTAAAAGATAATAAACACATTCCTCAAATATGCAAAACAGTGTTTTGATTTATATATTCTTCAGACCTCTGAGTCTTTAGCTTTAACAGAAAAGTGTTTTGTGTTTTATCTTTTTTAGGATGTTCTTAATGAGTAATCAAAGTAATTACCTTGGAACTACCCTGTAAAAAGTCACCAAAAACAGATTAATGTGTGTAAATAGTGGAATTTTTGGAAAACAGAAGGCTCAGGGGAGACCTCATTGCAGACTTCCCTACTTAAATGAAGCCTATATGCAGGAGGGAAATCAACTGTTTACATGGATAAATAATAATAAGACAAGGGAGAACAATTTTAGACTAGGAGAGGGAAGATTTAGTTTAGATGTCATGGGGGAACTTTTCATTGAACAGGATGCTCAGAGAAGTGGATAACCCAGAGATATTCAAGGCTGAGCTGGATATAGTCCTGGGCAGCCTGATCTTGTGTCTCATTTACTGGCTTCAATACTGCCCATGACAAGCGCTTTGGAACCATACCATCTTCCATCTCCAGCCAATTTATGTAAGATAAGTAAACTCAGAGGAAAACTGTTTCAGTTTTCTGTTAGTCTTTAGTAATTCCAAGTAGTACACCCATGCAATACTTATTTTAGTCTTTACTCTTACTCTTTCCCCCAGTTAGTCTTTATTACATTTTCCCCCATATAGAAGAAGATGTTTTAAAACAAAAGTTCAGCCAAAACATATGCTCCAGATTGTATCAATCAGTAATCCAGACATCACATACTTTTCATTAAAAACTTTATCTTGCATAGATAATATTTTACTGAAGAAGTAGATGGAAAACTACAATTTATAGGAAGTCCTTAACTATAATCAGTCCTGGACAACAGATCAAAAATGTGGAATACACTAATTAAGAAAAATCTTCTCTACTTCTTTCTCATGGTATTTAAATTATCTAAATACCATGTTAAAAACCATGATATTTAAACATTTAACCTTCATATATTTTAAACCTGGCATTTACCAGGTTTAACCACATATAAAAATTAAATTAAGACATACTTGAATGTTTAAAAGATCAGAAGATTTTATGCAGATAACAAATATCAATCTCATCTGAATATTTACTTCTGTTATTTGTACTGAGATTGGTTCACAGTAACTTGACATTTCATATTATATGTAATGTAATATGATTAAATCAACAGATAAAATGTACATGTCTGTTGGAACAGCCATATCTGTTTACAGATTGAGAACATTTTGCTTCATATCTCATTTCATTACCTTGTACAGGATGAAGTATAAAATTTAGAAAGGGAGTTAGAGAAAGAACTGGAGATAAACTGGATTTGGCCCCAAGAGGCAATTAAAAGGTTTTATCTCCAAAGAGATTAAATTTTATGCTAAAAATTATTTACACTACAGTTTCACTATCTTGAGGAAATTTTGAGGAATAAATTGAGAATCCAGAATTCTTGATGTATATTACTTCTAGTGAATATATTTTTTGCCAGTAAAATGAAAGCTGGTACCTGTGCAGAAGATCTTTAATCTCTTTAAGCATGGTATCACAATTCAACTTTGTAATTCTTGTCAACTAAGATAACAATTGATAGTTTGAAAAATAATGCTTTCTATCTTGTATTTAACTGGTTTTAATGAAAAAGATAAAAGATCTTAATTTCTCATATCATCTCACTAACACTGAATTTAGATGTTCTCAATATAGGGAAAAAAAGCAATGGCTACTTTTTGTGTAGTGAGCCCATATTTACTTGTGCAAGTGTTGAAATAGTTCAGCAACACCTAACGATGCAATCAGTATGGATTGGTATCTCCTGTAGTACTGACAAATAACACTAGCCATTACAGTGATAGTTTTTAGTTGTTGCTTTTACCCATTTCTAAAGCTTCCTGAAATGAACAAATAGATATAGATTCTTATCTGAAACTGACAGATGAAGTTCTCTTTTAATGCAAACTGTGTGCAGCCTGCCACCAGGTGATGGATTAGCTGAGGTTCAGAAGCAGTATGTTTTATTAGAGTTCTCAGTGAGATGTTGTAGTGTGATATGACCTCATGAAGAAATTAAAATATTTAATAGTGAATCGTACATTACAAACTTTGTTTTCTTCTATCCTTCCAGATTAAGATGAAAGAAGACCTTGAAGGAAACATGTAGAAAACCATATATTTAAATTTTTTACAAGAAATTAGCAACAACAAAATTTACATTGTTCTTGCAATTCTTTACATCTTTCTAAATATTCTCAGTATTTCCAAAAAGTTTAAATGAAACATAGTATAAACAAGAACCTCGCCTTAGAACATCTCTTAAACACTAATATGTCAGAAGTAAAAAAAAAGTGTTGGAAGATAATTGAAGATATTTTGAATTTTTAGAAGGCAGATTCATGCAGATTAATTCATTAGTACAAACAAAAGGAAAAAAAAATAGAAAAAGGAAAAGTAAAAAGAAGGAAAAGAAAAAGCAAAAAAAAGAAGAAGAAAGGTTGGTCGGTACTTTGCTCATCATCCACTGAGTTTAGTCTGAGATTGTATCTGTAGAGCCAATTCTCGAAAATCTTTATTATCAGAAAACTTATTTGCATTATCCTTTTATTTGAAGTGTCAAATAGATACATATATATAGGGCAGAGTGGCCAGATGACTGTGAAGAGGAAAGGGACCAGGGGGTGTCGGTCAATGCTTGGCTGAATGTGAGCTGGCAATGCACCCAGGTGGCCAAGAGAGTCAATGCCATCCTGGCCTGCACTAGAAATAGTGTTTCCAGCAGGAGCAGGAAGGTAATCATCCCCTTGTACTCAGCACCTCGAGTACGGTGTTCAGTTTTGCCATTGAGGTCCTGGTATGTGTCCAGACATTTACTTTTGTAGACTAACTTAAGCTACTGCTATGTTATTTACCTTAGTGAACTAGTCAATTATTCAGCACTGGTGAGGCCATACCTTGAGTACTGTGTTCAGTTTTAGGCCCCTCTCTACAGAAAGACATTAAGGCCCTGGAACAGGTCCAGAGAAGGGCAACAAAACTGGTGAGGAGTCTGGAGCATAAGTCCTATGAGAATCATCTGAGGGAACTGGGATTGTTTAATCTGAAGAAGAGGAGGCTCAGAGGAGACCTCATTGAGCTCTACAACATCCTGAACGGAAGTTGTGATGAGGAGGGTTTTGGCCTCTTGGCCTCTTCTCCCAGGCAACAAACAGGACCCAAGCAAATGGCCACAGGTTGTACCAGAGAAGGTTTAGATTGCACATAAGGAAGAACTTTTTCTCTCAGAGGGTGGTCAGGCA
>NW_024965628.1:0-2179 GCF_019238085.1 Lagopus leucura
ACTACCAGTGTTCCAGCACCTGAAACTGTGTTAAACTGTTGCCAGTCCTTTGGCCTCTGAACATTTGAGGCAAGCAAGCAGCTTGGCTTGTAAGATGTTTCCTCTGGCTTAGGTGACGTTAAGCTTCCCAGCAAGGGGTGGTCGTGACACTACTGGGTGACATTTCCCCTTAAAGAGTGGGAAAATGAGTGTAACATTTCAGCTTTGGTGGATGAAAGTTCATTCCTTGGATGGAAGAGGAAATTGAATTGCCCAACTCTCCCCACCCTGACTCAGCCTTGTCTCCCTGTCAGTCTTCTGGAGGATGGATAGATGCACAGTGTTATATGTTTTGGAAAGGGTTGAGTGAATTTATTTACATCTCGTCCTGGACCGTTTAGCTCAGTGTGGTCAGCTGAGGTTTGGGAGAGTATCAGTCAGCTTTAGAATCAGTGTTGTTTCTTAGCTGTGTCAAAACACGTGTTACATGGCTTCTATTCAAGTGCTTTGACTTCTTGTAGAGGTGTTAAGACTCCCCCTCATCTCTGTTAGTGATCTTTCAGTGTTTGCTGATAGAAGATTTGTATGGTGATTCATGAAGTAAGTAGTTGAACAGTGTACTTCCCCTTGTTTCATCTCTTTAGGAGGTTATCCCAGGCAGCCAAACTACAATGCTCTGTCCAATGCCAACTACCCCAGTCCCGGGATGGGAGGAAGCATGAACCCAATGGCAGCAGGGAGCCAGATGCACGGGCAGACCGGTGTGCCTCCATACAGCGGGCTTCCTCCCGGGAGGATGAGCCACGCAGCCATGGGGAACAGACCTTATGGACCTAACATGGCAAATATGCCTCCTCAGGTGGGGACAGGGATG
Source organism: Lagopus leucura (assembly GCF_019238085.1). Lineage (NCBI taxonomy): Eukaryota > Metazoa > Chordata > Aves > Galliformes > Phasianidae > Lagopus > Lagopus leucura. The sequence goes on from NW_024965628.1 coordinate 854, forward strand.
TGTCCCCCACCAGGGAGCATGAATCGCAAAGCACAAGAAGCGGCTGCTGCCGCCATGCACGCTGCTGCCAACTCCATCCAGAACAGGTGAGGCATGAAAGTTCCCTTGGTCTGAACATACTCAGTGCATTCCCTGTGTCGTATCTGGGTTTCAGAGTCATGCATGCAGTAACCCATAGTGAACGTATGCTTCCGTAGAGATTTACCTTGTTGAAGTCTTCTTCCTCTATCTTAACTGTTTATTTTTTTTTTTAAGCTTGAACAAGTGGTGTAGTTTAATATATTGTTAATGACCTGCTTAGGGAATTTTTAATGTTGATGGATGAAATCTGTTTAACTTGGTTTTTCCTTAACTTGTTTCGGCTTTCTGGTCTGCTCTGTGGGGTGGGTGATTTTAATGCTGCTGTGTGTGTGTGGTAAAGCCCATACATCTAGCAAGCAGCATCCATCTATCCAGCTGCATTTGTCTGGACCAAGGCATTGCTTTTCCACTGTATCGAACTTCTTCCTTTTAGGGCTTTGATGGGCAGCCATGGGAAAAGGAGCCGGAATTCAGCGCTGAACTTTACAGCTGTTTTCTGTGTTTTATTTTGCTTTAATTGCATGCTTCAGAGCAGTTGTTATGTGGCCTACCAGAATGCCGTGAGAGCCACAAACTAGCTTACATGTTAGGCTCCCCCCAGTGAAGCTGTTAAATTTACATGCTTTTGTGGTCTGGTTAGGTGTTGTACTCTTTATCCTATCTTAAAGCTTATTTCTGCGATCTTCTGTCTGATGGCTGCTAGGAGGTCAATTCCCAAACACCAATCAAGGCATCAAAGTGCGTCCTTTCGATTGATGTGTCTGAGGGACAGTTGTGTGGGGGGTTTTATGACACACGTGCTGTAATGTGCTTTTTGTGGATATCAGAAAGAGAAAAATAGCCATTAAATCTGGGGGGCACTGTGCTGCGCATCTGTAGCAGTGCTGTATTGTTGCTTACGTGCACAATGCTGCAGTATTTGTAGATGAGTTCTTTCCTGGGAAAATGACTTCAGACCTGAAAGCAAGTTCAGTTAGGGAATGAAGATGAGAGGTCAAACTGTTGAGTGCTGAAGTCCTTCTTTCCTAATGGGTTGCATCTCCTTTGCTTTTGAGAGTGAGGCTTAGGTTGTGCAGTGGGTAAGCTTTCAAAGAGCACCCAATCTTTGTTCACTTGCTGAATGTCAACTTCTGGAGTAGAAGGCTTCTTCTGGTCAGCCTGTTTTGTTAGAAGGCACAATGTGAATGCTTTGAATCTGGAGTAAATGTCTGTTTCTTCCTCGTCTTTTCCAGGCCTCCTGGTTAT
>NW_024965629.1:0-339 GCF_019238085.1 Lagopus leucura
CAGGTGGGCATCATGGGATGGGCGAGGGGCATCATGGGATGGATTGCGGGGTGTTATGGGATGGGGGCATCATGGGATGGATTGCGGGGTATTATGGGATGGATTGTGGGGTATTATGGAATGGATTGCGGGGTATTATGGGATGGATTGCGGGGTATTATGGGATGGATTGTGGGGTATTATGGGATGGGATGGGGCACCATGGGATGGATTGCAGGGTGTTATGGGATGGATTGGGGGATATTATGGGATGGGCGAGGGGCATCATGGGATGGATTGCGGGGTATTATGAGATGGGATGGGGCATCATGGGATGGATTGCGGGGTGTTATGGGATGG
>NW_024965629.1:439-1092 GCF_019238085.1 Lagopus leucura
TTATGGGATGGATTGGGGGATATTATGGGATGGGTGAAGGGCATTACAGGATGGATTGGGGGATTATGGGATAGCAGGGGCATCATGGGATGGATTGTGGGGTATTATGGGATGGATTGCAGGGTGTTATGGAATGGGTGAGGGGCATCATGCGATGGATTGTGGGGCATTGTGGGATGGATTCTTGGGTGTTATGGGATGGATGGGGGATTATGGGACAGATTGCAGAGCATTATGGGATGGGTGGAAGGGTATTATGGGATGAGATGGGTTGTGCAGCATTATGGGATGGATGGGGGGCATGATGGGGTGGACTGGGTATTATGGGATAGGTTGCAAGGTATTATGGTATTATGGGATGGGGCATTATGGGATAGCAGGGGCATTATGGGATGAGTGGGGCATTATGGGATGGACGGGAGGGGGCATTATGGGATGGACTGAGGATTGTGGGATGGATTGCGGGGTATTATGGAATGGATTATGAGGGATGATGGGACGGTGCGGGCATTATGGGATGGACTGGGGCAGCATAGGATGGATGGAAGAGGGATTATGGGATAGATGGGGGTATTATGGGATGGCGGCAAGGATTATGGGCTACCAGGGGCATTATGGGATGGCGGGGGTGTTGTGGGATGGTGGGCAACTAT
>NW_024965630.1:0-5516 GCF_019238085.1 Lagopus leucura
CAAGGATCATGTAGTTCCAACCCCCCTGCCTAGCAGGGCCACCAAACATACACATTCAGATCAGGTTGCCCAGGACCCCGTCCAACCTGGCCTTAAACACGTCCAAGGACGGGGCATCCACAACCTCCCTGGGCAGCCCGTTCCAGGGCCTAACCACTCTCCTAGTAAAGAACTTCCCCCTAACATCCAACCTAAATCTTCCCTCCTTCAACTTAAAACCATTTCCCCTAGTCCTGCTGTTATCAGCCCTTTTGAAGAGTTTACTCCCCTCCTGGGTGTAGGTTCCCTTCAGGTATTGATAGGCTGCAATGAGGTCACCCCGCAGCCTTCTCTTCTCCAGGCTGAACAAGCCCAACTCCCTCAGCCTGTCCTCATAGGCGAGGTGCTCCAGCCCCCTGATCATCTTAGTCGCCCTCCTCTGGACCCTTTCCAAAATCTCAATGTCTTTCTTGTACTGAGGGCTCCACACCTGGACACAGTACTCCAGATGGGGCCTCACAAGAGCCGAGTAGAGAGGGACAATCACCTCCCTGTCCCTGCTGGCCACCCCTCTCCTGATGGAGCCCAGGATCCCATTTGCCTTTCGAGCTGCCAGAGCGCACTGCTGGCTCATATTCAGTCTCTCGTCCATCAGGACCCCCAGGTCCTTCTCTGCCGAGCTGCTCTCAAGGACCGCTCCTCCCAGCCTGTACAGGTGCCTGGGGTTCTTCCGGCCCAAATGCAAAACCTTGCACTTTGCCGTGTTGAACCTCATCAGGTTCACCCGAGCCCAGCCCTCCAGCCTGTCGAGGTCCCTCTGAATGGCATCCCTTCCTTCCACCGTATCAACCGCACCACCCACGTGCTTTAGGAGGGCCATGCCCTGTCCCCAGCTCAGCTGTCCATCCCACCACCTCCTCTTCCCATCACCTCATCCGAGTCCATCCCACACATGCTGTGTTTTCTGTGTTCCACCTACCTGGGACAGCTCAGGGATACACACAGAGGTAACACCAAACAGGATGCCACAAGGGTACCACAGGCCCCTTTCACAACCCTGCTGCACCTCTGGAAATGTCTCAGAGTCCCAGTCTCTGTGCATACAAATGCATCACTGAGCAGCCCTCTGGGCTCCAGCAGAGGCAGGTAATGGGACAGTGTATGTTCCTGCACCCTAGACAACACAATCATCTCCAGGCTGGGGGCTGGGTTGACTTGGTTGTCTTCTTGGCTTGATACAGGACACTTTTCCTCTCTCTGCAGGGTGATGCAGGTGGGCCCCTGGCATGTAAAGAACCCTCAGGACGGTGGTTTCTAGCAGGAATCACAAGCTGGGGCTATGGCTGTGCCAGGCCATACTTTCCTGGGGTCTACACCAAAGTCACGGCAGTGCAAGGCTGGATTGCGCAGAACCTCAAGCTCTGAAGCTGAATTTCACCACTCAGGGAAGGTGACAAATGAGAGGAATAATTTCCAGGGGACACACCGACCCCACCACCACTACTGTACACTTTTTGGATGCTGCAAAGGGGTGAAGATGGTCTGTCTGCGAGTACTCAGCAAATGCTCGTGTGGTGTGACTCACTGCAGTCATTGACACTGGGTTATTTGATAACTGCTTTGCTTAGAAAGATGCAATTCTAGACTTTTTTTTTTTTTTCTAAAAATAAATGAGACCTGTCCCATCTTCAGACATGGCCAACATCCTGTGCATTAACACCTGGCCTTCCAAGACGGAGGGGTGACACAAACACCTGCCAGAAAGTCACAGCATGTAGGTAAGCTCTGTCTGCACTGCCATCCCAAAGTCACTCTAGGAGACAAACGGACTTGGTTGCAGCCCTGAGTTATGCCCCTGCAAAGCATCAGCACCTCTCTGCTGGGATGGTGATGTTGTGCAGTGGATTATGGAAAGCTGTAAGTGGCTGTTTACATAAGTGGATGGTGATAGGACAAGGGGGAATGGCTTTAAACTGAGACAGGGCAGGTTTAGGTTGGATATTAGGAGGAGGTTTTTCACCCAGAGGGTGGTGACACACAAGAACAGGTTGCCTAAGGAGGCTGTGGATGCCCCATCCCTGCAGGCATTCAAGGCCAGGCTGGATGTGGCTCTGGGCAGCCTGGGCTGCTGGTTGGCGACCTGCACACAGCAGGGGGTTGGAACTGATGATCTTTGTGGTCCTTTGCAACCCAGGCCATTCTGTCATTCTATGACTCTGTGAAAGAGTACACCACCATTTTTGTTCCACCATCCATTCGGTGGCTCTCTGTGTGATCCCAAGAGAAGCTATAAGAGTGAGATGCTTAGAATTCAGCCTGCCCTCATCTGCATTAGTCAGCACAGGCTTCTCACCCCCACCACAGCTCTCTCTGTGTAAGGGAAAGAGTGATTACATTATCAAGGACAGAGGCACGGACACACATGATGCTGTTTGGGTTAAAGCAGAGGGGAGAACTCAGTGTACTGTAGTGGCCCAGGTACTCAATAAACCCAGCGGAAGTCCGGCCCCCCATACAGCCGTGGCTGACACGGACCCGGCCAGCTCCCTGCCTGCCCATCAAAACAGTGCTGGGCTTCAGGGCGCGTACAGCCGGAGGTCTCGGCGCAAATAAAAGCCAGCGGAAGCGCAGGGTTCAGTGAGGGTTTATTGCAGCCGCCTCCGCGCTCCGTCCCGCGTCACATGTTGGCTCTCTCCCGCTGCAGCCGAGAATTGTAGGCGCGAGAAACCGCGTTCCAGGCGTCCATATAGCGGTCCATGCACATGGCGATGCACTTCTGCGGCACACGGAGCCGTGAGCGGGGAGAGCCCCGGGAGCGGCCGTGCGCAGCGCCCCGCAGCGCCCCGCTCACCTGCTCCGAGTTGTCCAGCGCTCCGCCGGGCTTCCCGATGCACTTCCGAAAGCATTTATCCGTCATACGCTGCGGAAAGAGCCGTCAGCAGCCCGGCCCCCTGCCCCCCCCCCCCGGCCCGCCTCCCCCTCTCTTTTCGCCGCGTGGTTCCGCGGCTCTGTGCCCCGCCGCCCTCCGGTCCGGACCTGCAGCAGCTCCTGCGCGTTGGCCACGGCGATCTGCACCTTCACCTGCTCCATGATGAGCCCCGGGTCCAGCTTGCCCCCCCCGCCAGCACCGGAGCCGAAATCAGAACCGAAGTCGGAGCCGAAGCCGCTCTCCATGGCTCGCAGTCCCGGCGGGGCGGCAGCGCAATGACCGCCGACGAACTACGGCTCCCGGCGCGCCCCGCGCGGCCCCGCACGGAACGACGGCTGCGGCGCGGCCCCGCCCGTCAGACCCACAGCCGTGCGCGGCCCCGAGGCGGGAACGCTGCGCCGAGCCGGGGCGGAGCCGCGCCGTGTTCGGTTCCGGCGTCCCCGAGTGCCGCGGGGCAGCGCGCAGAGCGGTGCTGCACGGCTGAGCTGCACGCAGCGGGAGCTTCGTGCTCGGATTTCACATCCGTTGCTTCGGAAGCTGGATGGCCCAAGGAGCGATGGAAGTTTGCCAGACTGGGGGAGAACAGCTCGAGGTTGGGCAGAAGTCACCGTGATGGAGCAGATCATGGAAAGATGGGGAGAATGGAAGTGGTCATGCGATCGCCTTATATGAAGCCGCACAGTGCCCACAGAGATATTAGCATATATTAATGAGCACTGGGAAAAGAGCAAATGAGAAAAGAATATGTATGCCAGTGTACTGCATATGGATGCGTTAATCTTTAAATGTAGAACTTTGAACCTCCCGTTTCAGTTTAAAACCATTTCCCCTTCTCTTAATACTATCCACCCTTGTAAGCAGCGGTTCCCCCTCCTGTTTATACGCTCCCTTCAAGTACTGGAGGGCCACAATGAAGTCTCCCTGGAGCCTTCTCTTCTCCAAGCTAAACAAGCCCAGTTCCCTCAACCTTCATGGTCCTGGCAGACATGGGGAGGAGCCTGACCACTGAGACAGAGCACTTATTGAGCACCACAGCTTTTTCCATGTCTAAGGAAGCCAGTTCTTCATCCTCATTTAGCAGAGGGGTAACACTCTCCTTCATCTCGCTCCTCCTGCCTATGTACCTGTAGAGCCCCTTGTTATTTTTCACATCCCATCCCAGCCATTCCTCCCCAAGCCTGTAGGGTTGCCTGGAGCTGATGTGACCAACATGCAGGACCTGACACTTAGCCCTGTTGAAACTCACACGCTTTGCCTTGGCCCATCGATGCAGTCTATCCAGGTCGCTCTGCAGTGCCTTTCTCCCCTCCGGCAGATCAGAGCTCCCTCCCAACTTGGTGTGGTCTGTGAACGTACTGAGGGTGCACTCAATCCCCCCATCAAGATCACTGATAAAGGTGTTCAATAGGAGTGGCCCCAGTACTGAGCCCTGGGGGACAGCACTGATGACCAGTTGCCACCTGGAAAATCCTGCTCTAGGTGTACAGACTTGGCCGAGTCCCTGTCTGAAGACAAAACTGCCAGGACCCAAACACTGTGGAGGCAGAGGAGCCGTGACACGTGAGGTATCTTTGTGCCTGTCTGCACATCTGCACAGCAGGACCAGCTGCCCCTGCTTCCTCCCTCCACAAACTGCCCCTGCTGGAGTCTCTTCTGGCCACAGTGACCCAGGGTGATTCCCCTCCATCCGCCCATGCCCTGCCTGCTGCCCATCCCCACAGCAATTCACAGTACTGGGCAGTGCAGGCGAGCTGTGTGAAATGCCCTCTGCATCCCTCTGCATGAAGGACTGCAAGGAGAGAGGAGGGCTGGGGCTTCCCAGGGTGGTGGCAGCTAAGGGACATGGCTGTCTGTGGTGCCCTATCCTGCCCCGGAGGGAGGCATGGGGAGCTGGGGGGCTGTGACACAGCACAAAGGACTGCAGGCAGAGGGATATGGCAAAGGGAACACAAAGCATTTAATAATTGATCGAACAAAACAATGAGAAATGGCAATATTCCCAACCTGATATCCCCCATCCTAACAATCATGTCTGATCCTGAAAATGCCACCCCAAATATCCCACCCTCTACACAATTTCCCACCCCACTTGAATTCCTTGTCCCCCCACTATCCATATCCTGAATTTCCCTCCCACACCACACCGGCCTCACCGCAGTCACCCTCTACCCCAGCGGGTGCACGGCCTGGATGGACTCACACAGGTGGACACACAGCTCACTGGCAGTGCCTGCTTGCCCACTGCTGCTGGCCCCAGACAGCTTCACTTGGCATGGGGGTCTGCAGCCTTTTCTTCCCCTTCTTGGCCGGGGTGCTGCTGGTGGGCTGCTTGTGGCTAAAGCTCTGGCACACGCTGGCAGGCGCAGAGTGCTCAGCCCGCTTGCTGCTGTCCTTGTGCTTCCTGTCTGCCACCCAGCAGGGGACAGAGCACGGTGACGGTGGTGAATGGGCCTGAAGCACCTGGGCTGCCTTTTAGGAACCTCCTCAATGGGCTACGCGGTTTGGGCGGTTTGGGCTAAGGGAAGTTTGGTTACAATCAGGGAAGTTGACCGTAGGCTGAGCTGGGCACTCACTGGTGGCACGATAGGGGACAGCTGTGACAACCCAC
>NW_024965631.1:0-2449 GCF_019238085.1 Lagopus leucura
GGACAGTGAAGGTCACAGAACCATGGAATGTAGGGTTGGAAGGGACTTTGAAGGTCACAGAACCATGGAATGTAGGGTTGGAAGGGACCTTGAAGGTCACAGAAGCATGGAATGTAGGGTTGGAATGGCCCTTGAAGTTCACAAAGCCATGGAATGTCGGGTTGGAAGGGACCTTGAAGGTCACAAAAGCATTGAATGTAGGGTTGGAAGGGACCTTGAAGGTCACAGATCCATGGAATGTAGGCTTGGAATGGACAGTGAAGGTCACAGAACCATGGAATGTAGGGTTGGAAGGGACCTTGAAGGTCACAGAAGCATGGAATTTAGGGTAGGAAGGGACTTTGAAGGTCCCGGAACCATGGAATGTAGGGTTGGAATGGACAGTGAAGGTCACACAGCCATGGAATGTCGGGTTGGAAGGGACCTTGAAGGTCAAAGAAGCATGGAGTGTAGGGTTGGAATGGACAGTGAAGTTCACACAGCCATGGAATGTCGGGTTGGAAGGGACCTTGGAGTTCATAGAACCATGTAATATAGGGTTGGAATGGCCCTTGAAGGTCACAGAAGCATGGAATGTAGAGTGGGAAGGGACATTGAAGGTCACAGAAGCATGGAATGTAGGGTTCGAAGGGATCTTGAAGGTCACAGAAGCATGGAATATAAGATTGGAATGGCCCTTGAACGTCACAGAACCATGGAATGTAGAGTTGGAATGGACAGGGAAGGTCACAGAACCATGGAATGTAGGGTTGGAAAAGACCTTGAAGGTCACAGAAGCATGGAAAGTAGGGTTGGAAGGGACATTGAAGGTCACAGAAGCATGGAATATAGGATTGGAATGGCCCTTGAAGGTCATAGAATCATGGAATGTAGGATTGGAATGGACAGTGAAGGTCACAGAACCATGGAATGTAGGGTTGGAATGGACAGTGAAGGTCACAGAAGCACGGAATTTAGGGTTGGAATGGCCCTTGAAGTTCACACACCCATGGAATGTCGGGTTGGAAGGGACCTTGAAGGTCACAAAAGCATTGAATGTAGGGTTGGAAGGGACCTTGAAGGTCACACAAGCATGGAATGTAGGGTTGGAATGGACCTTGGAGGTCATAGAACCATGTAATGTAGGGTTGGAATGGCCCTTGAAGGTCACAGAAGCATGGAATGTAGGGTTGGAAGGGACCTTGAAGGTCACAGAAGCATGGAATTTAAGATTGGAATGGCCCTTGAAGGTCATAGAACCATGGAATGTAGGGTTGGAATGGACAGTGAAGGTCACAGAACCATGGAATGTAGGGTTGGAAAAGACCTTGAAGGTCACAGAAGCATGGAAAGTAGGGTTGGAAGGGACCTTGAAGGTCGCAGAAGCATGGAATATAGGATTGGAATGGCCCTTGAAGGTCATAGAATAATGGAATGTAGGGTTGGAATGGACAGTGAAGGTCACAGAACCATGGAATGAAGCGTAGGAAGGGACCTTGAAAGTCACAGAACCATGGATTGGAGAGTAGAATGGTCATTGTAGGTCATAGAAGCATGGAATGTAGGGTAGGAAGGGACCTTGAAGGTCAGAGAACGATGGCATATAGGGTTGGAAGGGACCTTGAAAGTCACAGAACCATGGAATGTCGGTAGGAAGGGACCTTGAAGGTAACAGGACCATGTAATACAGTGTTGGAATTGACCTTGAAGGTCACAGAAGCACGGAATGTACGATTGGAATGGCCCTTGAAGGTCACAGAACCACGAAATCTAGGGTAGAATGGACAGTGAAGGTCACAGAAGCATGCAATGTAGGGTTGGAATGGACAGTGAAGGTCACAGTACCATGGAATTTAGGGTTGGAAGGGACTTTGAAGGACACAGAAACATGGAATGGACAGTTTGGAAGGGGCATTGAAGGTCACAGAACCATGGAATGTCGGTTTGGAATGGCCCGTGAAGGTCACATAACTATGGAACGTAGGTTTGGAATGGAACTTGAAGGAGACAGAAGCATGGAATGTAGGGTAGGAAAAGACCTTGAAGGTCACAGAAGCATGGAATGTAGGGTTGGAAGGCACCTTAAACGTCGTAGAACCATGGAATGTAGGCTTGGAAGGGACCTCGAAGGTGAAAGGACCATGTAATACAGTGTTGGAATGGACATTGAAGGTCACAGTAGCATGGAACATAGGTTTGGAATGGACCTTAAAGGTCACAGAAGCATGGAATGTAGTATTGGATTGGCCCTTGAAGGTCATAGAACCATGGAATATAGGTTTGGAATGGACCTTGAAGGTCAGAGAACCATGGAATGTAAGGTTGGAATGGACTGTGATGGTCACAGAACCATGGAACGTAGGTTTGGAAGGGACATTGAAGGTCACAGAACCATGGAATGTTGGTTTGAAGGGACCTTGAATGTCACAGAAGCATGGAATGTAAGGTTGGATGGAACCTTGAAGGTCAC
>NW_024965632.1:0-4855 GCF_019238085.1 Lagopus leucura
CAGGAAGCTGCTGACCAGGACAGGGCACCCTGTGGTGGTGGTGGCAAGGCCCATTGAACTCAGCTGTGTGGGACTGGGAGCACAGAGCACTGCTCTCACCTTGCTGAATGCACTGTTGGGGTCTCCAGCATTTTTTCCTGTGTTTGTGAATAAGGGGCTAAGAGATGGGAGTGGTGCTTTGAGGTGGCTGCATGGTTACTGCTAAGGAAGGGTTTAGTTTGCACCATTATGGGCAGTAGGATAGCAGCACCTCCCATGGGTGCAGCCACTGCCTGCTGTTACCATCACTAGTTTGCTCAGGGTCTTCATTGTGCAGCTAGGAGCCCCATCCCAGTGCTTCCGCACAGAAGCATCAAACTGCAGCTGATCTTACCTATAGAAAATGGCATAAAAGCCTCCCTCTTCCAGAACTGACCGTCTTTCAGGAAATGCTCAGGATTAAAGCTGTGAGGGGTTTCCCAGTCCTTCTTGTCAAGCATCACGGAGGATAGGTTTGGGACTACAATAGTGCCCTGCAGAAAGAAAGAAAATCACTTTGCACTCTCTCTGCCACTGCCAACAGGAGGAAAAATTTTACTTTCCTGTGTGCTAGCCATGAAGAACATCTGTATTCAAATCCACCACAAGTATTTTTTCCTCAGGGGTGATCTCTGGGCAGGGTAAGGATGCTGCTGCTTTGTCCGTTTGTGGACTGGGAAATGGGAGTGTTCTCCTAAAGGCTGGTCTGATGTATAGTGAAGTTACCTTGGGCAGGTGGAAACCAGCCAGGACTGTGTCCTTCATTGCCTCTCTAGGCAAACTGAAAGGGATGATGTTGCCTTTCCTCTGCACTTCATGGATGACGGCGTTGGTGTAGGGCATCTTGTTCCTGTCCTCCAAGGCTGGCTGCCGTGTCTGCCCAATGACAGCATCAATCTCTGCTTGCACACGGGCTGTTTGGAAAGAGGAAGCATCAGCTATAGTGCAGCAAAGCCATAGCTCCCCTGGGGACACCATGTCATTTTTGTTGTTTGGCTCCCCCAAGGATCATCCCACATCAATCATGTATCACCAGGGCATCTTGCATCTTCAGGTACTAAAGGGGCCCTGAGCTCTGTGCAGTGCACCTGTCACCTCTGCCAAAATGCCAGTCTTTGTTGGAGAGGTTGCCCCTTTTGTCTGTTGGTATTCCAATATTAGAAGGGCAAGGATCATCATAGCAGAGGCATGTGGCTGAATGCAAAAACAAACAAACAAACCACCAAACTTTCCTGTGCCTAATTTGCAAGAGTACTGAGGGATTCACATAATTGCAAGGGTTGGAAGAGATCACTAGGGATCGAGTCCAACTCTCCTGCTTAAGCATCTTCCCTACTGTAGGTCACATGTGTAAACATCCAGGCAAGTCCTGAGTATCTGCCAAGGAGGAGACACCTTAAGCACTCAGAGCAGCCTCTTCCAGCGCTCTGTTACCTCTACTCTAAAGCAATTCTTCTGCAAGTTTGTGTGGAACTTCCTATGTTCCAGTTTTTGGCTGTTCCTCCTTTTCTTATACTAAACAACACTGAAAAGAGTCCAGCCACATACAATTGCCTCCCACACTTCTTAGGTATTTATAAAGGGGTCCTTCTTGGCAGAGCTCCTCTCCAATAGGTCATCCATCCCCAAACTGTTGTACTGTTGCTTGTGGTTATTTCTCTACAGGTGCTAAACTCTACACTTGCTTTAGTTGAATCTTAGCAAACTTTTCTCCTCTCTTGGCCTGAACAGAATATCTCACCAAGCTACAATCGGGCTGTGCACGTTCTACTCATACCTTGAATCTCTGGATATATGGCCATAAACAGCAGGGCCCAGCGGATGGTTGTGGAGGTGGTCTCAGTCCCAGCAAAAAACAGGTCGAGAGTGCATGCAACCAGGTTATCCTCGCAGAAATCACTGCCATTGGGCTTCAGAAAATCAAGTGTTAGTGCCACATTAAAAGCAAGAACTTCCCCCAAAATCAGACTCAGTCCCGCCTCAAGGCTTTTGGCAGAAGCTGCATCCTCATTCCTCCAATGGATGCTCCAAAACTAATGTCCATCCTGAGCTCACATATGGACACACCAGCAGCTCAGGTGGGGAATTTCATTTGCTTCTCAGCCCTCCTGATCTCCAGTCCCTACTGAGGAAGGCCTTGCTCCACACTGCTGACCTTGGCCATCTCCTGCAGGTAGCTGTCGATGAAGTCTCGGCTCTCTGAGGGGTTCAGGTCTTCCTTATGTTTGCTGATCTTCTCTTTCACAAAACCTTTCATGAGTCTCCAGTTTTCAAAAATGGTTTGGTGAGATCCTGGGAAGTACTTTATTATGGAGGGGAAAGCATTGTACAGCTTTGGATAGAAAAAAAAAAGAAAAAAAGAAGAAAATTGAGTAAAGGACTGAAAACCCAAATTGTTTTCAAAACTTGAAAAGCCTGCAAAGCCACAACCCTACAGTGCTGGAGGAGATGGAATTAACCTCACCAGAAGAGCATGACAAAGGATTGCTATCTCCACTGTCAGAGAGATTACTGCATTCTTCGTAGTTACAGCAAGAAGCTTGGTGCTCAATGGACAGGAGCAGTGATGAAAGAAAGAAATGTGAGCATTGCACAGCTTGAGAATGTGGCAGAAATAAATTACAGGCAGATGTACTTGATGCAATGGAAAGAGGAATGGCAATGAGTGCTCTTGGAAACTTTAGTATTGCTCCTTCCCATAACCTCTCCTAGGGACCCGCCCAAACCCTCTGCTGTATTCATTTCCTTCCCAAAGCACAGGAAAACCAGCTGTGGTAGCTCAGCTTTGTCACCACTGAGGACTGCACCAGCACCAGAACATCTTAAGGGAGAAGAGGCACCACAAAGCTGTGGGAAGCAGCAAAGAAAATCTCATGGATCCAGAGCAGGGAGAAACGGCTCCTAGGCTTGGCCAGCCCCCACTTTTGGTGAGGGCCTCACCTTGAACAGTGTGCAGTTTTGTGTGCTGTATTACGTAAGGATATAGAACTATCAGAAAGCATCCAAAGGAGTGCTACAAAGATGGAGAAGGGTATACAAGGCCAACGCATGAGGATTGCTGAGGTCTGTTGTTCTGTTCTGGGGGTGGGGGGCTGTACCTGGCTCATTATCTTCCCATGGAGGGTAACAGTCTCATCCATCAGCCGCAGCAAGTTTTGGAAGTCCTCATCATGGTATTCAAACCGATTGCCGAAGGTGATGGAGCAGATAACGTTTGAAACAGCACTGTTGATTTTAAGGTGAGGATTGAAAGGATTTCCTGGAGAAGGAAAAAGGGAACAATCATTCTCTTCCGGTCTCTGCAGACAAGGGGAAGAAAGTGCCATCATCAGAGGAAAATATTCAATAAGTGGGATGAAAGATCCTGGATGGGCACCTGCTTGGAGATGCCTGTTTGCTTAGAAAGGAAAATGCAAAACAGCTTCAGAAGAGCAAACATCATTGGTGTTAATTCAGAATATTGGTGTTAACTGGCCCCTGGAATTTCCCAGAGGTCTCAAAAGGAGCAATAGACAAAGGTAGGCTAAGAAGACTGTTTTGAGTGTTACACAGTTGCATCTATCAGTTAATCTCAGGGCAAAACACTTATAGAAGGAGTCTGGGATGCTGGCAGATTGCTTAGCATTGCTTATGAGATGAGGAGAAAGAGGATGTTGGTGGGTTAGTTAGCAGCTGGCAGAAGGTGAGTATGCCCATGAGACCAAGAATGAAAATAGCATCTGGGCTCATATCAGATACAGTGTAGCCAGCAGGAGCAGGGTGGTGATCATCCCTCTGTGCTCAGTACTTGTGAGGCCACATCTTGGGTGCTGTAGTAACTGGACAGATCAATACAACGAGAAAGGCATTACAACAAAGATATGATGATAGAAGGAGTGACACAATAGAAAAGTACTATAAAGGATGGGAAAAAGATTGCTTATCTGTAGCAGAAGATTCCAGGTTCACACAGGAAAGCTTCACCAAGGACAGATCTCCAAGAAGAGATCCTTCCTTAGTGGCAGTCAGCCCTTAAATGAGGTCTAAGAAGGTGCAGCCAGGCTCCACCCCTTCTGGTCACACAGCTGAATTCTGTCACAGAGCTGAATTGTCTTCACCTGTGCTCCCAGGGCTGAGGGGGGTCCTTTCCTCAGGTGCTCAATCAGTGGTTGAGACCATGACTCAGCATCTCCAATACAGGTGCTGAGTTGAGTTTTGGGCCCCTCTCTTCAAGAAAGGCATTGAGGCTCTGGAGCATGTCCAGAGAAGGGGAATGAAGCTATGAAGGGTCTGGAAAACAACTCTGATAGCCAGCTGCAGAAGGAACTGGGATGGTTCAGTCTGGAGGAGAGAAGGTTCAGGTGATGCCTTATTGCCCTATACATCTCCCTGAAAAGAAGCTAGAGCAAAGTAGGGTTTGGCCTAACTTCCTAAATAACAGTGATGGGATAAGAGGTAATGGCCTTAAGTTTTTCCATGGGAGGTTCAGGATGGATATTAAAAAAAATTTCTTTTCAGAACGATTGATCAGACATTGGCATATGATTCCAGAGAGGTCATGGAGTCACCATCCCTGGAGGTTCTCAAGAAAAAGGAACTGTGGCACTAAGAGAAATGATTAGTGGACATACTGAGCATGGGTTGGGGTTGGACTTGGTGATCTTAGAGGTTGTTTCCAACCATAATGATTCTGTGGTTCTATGATTTTTCAGCAGGCATTAGCATAGGGGAAATTAAAATGGTCCAAGATGGATTCTGCCTTCAGCACAACTGCTGAGGGAAGTGCTCCTCACCCTGCTCATCCCTGAACGCATCCGTGAGGAACCGGCACTCCTCCTGGATCCGCTCCTCCAGGCTC
>NW_024965633.1:0-465 GCF_019238085.1 Lagopus leucura
TGCCCCACTGTGGGCTCTCAGCCCCATAGAGGGGTTCCCTGCCCCACAAAAGGGTCTCAGCCCCATAGAGGGGTTCCCTGCCCCACTGTGGGCTCTCAGCCCCATAGAGGGGGGTTCCCTGCCCCACTGAAGGGGCCCAGCCCCATAGAGGGGGTTCCCTGCCCCACTGAAGGGTCCCAGCCCCATAGAGGGGCTCCCTGCCCCACTGAAGGGTCTCAGCCCCATAGAGGGGTTCCCTGCCCCACTGTGGGCTCTCAGCCCCATAGAGGGGTTCCCTGCCCCACTGAAGGGTCTCAGCCCCATAGAGGGGTTCCCTGCCCCACTGAAGGGTCCCAGCCCCATAGAGGGGGGTTCCCTGCCCCACTGAGGGAGGTCCCAGCCCCATAGAGGGGTCTCCACCCCATAGAGGGGGTTCTCTGCCCCATAGAGGGGGGTCCCAGCCCCATAGAGGGGTTCTGTGCCCCA
>NW_024965633.1:565-1056 GCF_019238085.1 Lagopus leucura
TCCCTGCCCCACTGAAGGGTCTCAGCCCCATAGAGGGGTTCCCTGCCCCACTGAAGGGTCCCAGCCCCATAGAGGGGTCTCCACCCCATAGAGGGGGTTCTCTGCCCCATAGAGGGGGGTCCCAGCCCCATAGAGGGGTTCTGTGCCCCATAGAGGGGTTCTGTGCCCCATAGAGGGGACCCTGCCCCATAGAGGGGGGTCCCAGCCCCACAAAAGGTTCTCAGCCCCATAGAGGGGTTCCCTGCCCCACTGAGGGAGGTCCCAGCCCCATAGAGGGGTCTCCACCCCATAGAGGGGGTTCTCTGCCCCATAGAGGGGGGTCCCAGCCCCATAGAGGGGTTCTGTGCCCCATAGAGGGGACCCTGCCCCATAGAGGGGTTTCTGCCCCATAGAGGGGTTCCCTGCCCCACTGAAGGGTCCCAGCCCCATAGAGTGGGGGTTCCCTGCCCCACTGTGGGCTCTCAGCCCCATAGAGGGGTTCCCTGCCCCAC
>NW_024965634.1:0-1230 GCF_019238085.1 Lagopus leucura
TAGCTCTTCTCTTGAGATAGATTCAGCTCTTGTCTTCAGATAGATTCTGTTCTTCTCTTAAGACAGATGTAGCTCTTCAGATACATGTAGCACTTCTCTTTAGATAGATGTAGCTCTTCCCTTCAGGCAAATGTAGATGCAGGTCTTCAAATACGTGCAGCTTCTCTCTTCAGAAAGATGTAGCTCTTCTTTTCAGATAGATGTAGTTCTTCTCTGCAGACAGATTTAGCTTTTCTCTTCAGATAGATGTCGCTCTTCTCTTCAGGTAGATGTAGCTCTTCAGATGTATGTAGCTATTCTCTTCAGACAGATGCAGCTCTTCTCATCAAAAAGATGCAGCTCTTCAAATAGATGCAGCTCTTATCTTCGGGCAGATGTAGCTCTTCTTTTCAGACAGATTTATTTCCTCTCTTCAGACAGATGTAGCTTTTCTTTTCAGAGAGATGTAGCTTTTTTCTTCAGATGGATGAAGCTCTTCAGATGGATGTAGCTCTTCTATTCAGAGAGATGTAGCTCTTCCCCTCAGACAGATTCAGCTCTTCTCTTGAGACACATGTAGCTCATCTCTTCAGATAAATGCAGCTCTTCTCTTTGAAAAGATGTAGCTCTTCTCTTCAGATAGATGTAGCTCTTCTCTTCAGACAGATGTAGCTTTTTCCATGAGACAGCTGCAGATCTTCTCTTCAGATAGATGTAGCTGTTCCTTTCAGACAAATGTATCACTTCTCTTCAGATAAATGTAGTTCTTCTCTTGAGATAGATTCAGCTCTTCTCTTCAGATAGATAAAGCTCTTCTCATCAGACAGATGTAGCTTATCTACAGATAGATGTAGTTCTCTTCAGAACGATGTTGCTCTACTCCTCAAACAGATCCAGCTCTTTTCTTCAGACACTGGTGCCTCTTCTCTTCAGATAGATGTAGATCTTCTATTCGGATAGATGTAGCTCTTCTCTTCAGACAGATGTAGCTCTTTCCTTCAGACAGATGTAGAACTTCTCTTCAGATAGATGTAGATCTTCTCTTGAGATAGATGTAGCTCTTTCCTTCAGACAGATGTAGCGTTTCTCTTCAGGCAGATGTAGCTCTTCTCTTTAGACAGATTCAGCTCCTATCTTCAGGTAGATGTAGCTCTTCTCTTCAGGGAAATGTAGATGCAGCTCTTCAAATAGGTGTAGCACTTCAGACAGATGTAGCTTTTCTCTTCAGATAGATGTAGCTTTTCTCTTCAG
>NW_024965635.1:0-1947 GCF_019238085.1 Lagopus leucura
CACCATTGTCCTTCCTGCCCTCCAGGAACCTGTGGTGCAGTTGCTGTGGTGCTCCTGCACTCTGATTGACCCGTGATGTGAAGAAAGTGAAGTAGTGGTGTGTCTGTGTCTTTCCCCTATTCTTTGTGAGGAGATATTGTTGCAGATTGATGGATTTTTGTCTTGCCTTTCTCAGAGCCCAGCAAGGTGATTGATCTCAAGGCAGAATATGTTGGTGTGACTTCTGTCAACTTAACCTGGACAGTGAATGACACAGCAACAGACACCTACAGATACAGAATAGAGGTTAGCAATGGGCACTCCGTTAACAACGAGACATCAAATATCACAGAAACTGAAATTACTGGGTTAACCCCTGGAACGCCGTACACTTTCACAGTCTTTGCAGTAGCAGCTGATGGTGTGACGGAAGGAGAAGGAGCGTCCATAAACCTGTATACAAGTAAGTGGCTCTTTCTTGTAGTTGTGTTTCTGGTGGACTGTGTTTTGCTGTGCAGCATAGGGCTCTGCTTAATTCTCTGAGCGGTGAAGTGCAGTATTTTTGCTGGCACAGCTGCTACACACAGGCTGCTTGCAGTTGGAGGTACGTGTATGTTATAAACATAACCCTGATTCTTATAACAACCTTAAGCAATTTTCTCTGATAAACAGGAAGGAATACATTTTCTTAACAATACCTGTGGCACATAGAAAGGACGCTTCCTGAGGAACTTCCTTTTCTGCTTGGGATTTGTTTAGGCACTTTCACTGCCTTCACTTCCAAGAACATATGGAGTTCAGACCTGTATCTTTAATGCTCTCACACACAAAACAGAGTGCATCTGGGGGTCTTCTGTTATTTTGGGACCCATGTCTGCTGGGAATCTGGAGTGGAGAAGTGAGCTTTGGGCAGCACTGGCTTAGGAGAACTGCCTTGTCCATCCTGTTAGCTGGCTGTGCTGTGTATTTTAAGTCTTCATATGTGCTGTAGGGGAGACCTCTGGAGCTGGTCTGTGAGGCTGTAGTGCAGCTGGTTAGTGACCATGCTGTATTTCAGTGGCAACGTGTGCTCGCCTTGTCATTCCTGTTCTCCCGAAACGTACACATGTATGTGCTCTTGTCTTTCCAGTTGTTACCCAAAGGTCTGTGTCTCCTGATTTGCCTGTCCATAGTGACTGGTTACCCTTGTTTGGAGATGGGTGGAGAATGAAATGCTGTAGAGGGGGTCTTGGAGATGTTCTTTGTGCTGTTGGAGTGAGCTTGGGGCCTTGAACAGTGGAAAAAGCAGAAGGGTTCCCAGGTCCTCCCTCCCGTTTGTCTTCCAGTGATAATTGATCTTTTTTTGTTACCTTTAGCTGTGCTGAGATGCACTATTTTTGCCCCATTCCCCTACACCATTGTCCTTCCTGCCCTCCAGGAACCTGTGGTGCAGTTGCTGTGGTGCTCCTGCACTCTGATTGACCCGTGATGTGAAGAAAGTGAAGTAGTGGTGTGTCTGTGTCTTTCCCCTATTCTTTGTGAGGAGATATTGTTGCAGATTGATGGATTTTTGTCTTGCCTTTCTCAGAGCCCAGCAAGGTGATTGATCTCAAGGCAGAATATGTTGGTGTGACTTCTGTCAACTTAACCTGGACAGTGAATGACACAGCAACAGACACCTACAGATACAGAATAGAGGTTAGCAATGGGCACTCCGTTAACAACGAGACATCAAATATCACAGAAACTGAAATTACTGGGTTAACCCCTGGAACGCCGTACACTTTCACAGTCTTTGCAGTAGCAGCTGATGGTGTGACGGAAGGAGAAGGAGCGTCCATAAACCTGTATACAAGTAAGTGGCTCTTTCTTGTAGTTGTGTTTCTGGTGGACTGTGTTTTGCTGTGCAGCATAGGGCTCTGCTTAATTCTCTGAGCGGTGAAGTGCAGTATTTTTGCTGGCACAGCTGCTACACACAGGCTGCTTGCA
>NW_024965636.1:0-1257 GCF_019238085.1 Lagopus leucura
TGGATGCCCCGTCCCGGGAGGTGTTCAAGGCCAGGTCGGATGGGGCCTCGGGCAGCCTGGTCCGGTGTTACGTGTGGAGGTTGGTGGCCCTGCCTGTGGCGGGGGGGGGTTGGAGATTCGTGATCTTTGAGGTCCCTTCCAACCCGTTGTTGGCTGTGCCCCAGCTGCAGGCCCGGCCCTGTTCTCGCCAGCTGCTGGGGCGGTGTCCTAGTGCTGCCGGCGGGGTGGCCTCTTGGCAGGAGGTGCAGAGGCCTCAGAGTTGCGGGCCCTCCTCTTTGGAGCTCGCCGAGGCGCCCTGCGTGAGCGCTGCGTGGCCCTGCTGGTGCCGGAGGGACCTGGCACTGCCTCCCCCGGCTCCTCCTGGGCTGCTGCTTGGTCGGTCCGCAATGGAGCCGGGATGGATGGAGGCTGGCTGGGACCTTCACCAAGGGCAGCGGTTGAGGGGACAGGAAGCTCCTCCTCCACGTTGTCTTCCACGGTGCTGCTGGAGGGCTGTGGGCCAGCGTGGGGAGTCTGTGCAGCAAGGGGAGCTGCGGGGCTGCCCTGCTGTCTTGTGGCACGCAGATGTGGCACCTGCCTGTTGCACACCTGCGTGACTTGTGCAACGAGCCGTTGCACAAAGCTGGCGTCCCGGATCCGCAGGCAGCTGATCATCCACAGAGTCAGCGCTGTGTGGCTCAGGCCAAAGCAGCACAGGGCAGAGATGATTAGGTGCTGTACTGCAGAGACTGCCCTGTGGTCAAACCCAAAGCGCTGACTCAGCTCCTGGCGCAGCCAGGGCAGCAGGGGCCGGAGCACAGCTGGAGTCAGCCGGGAAACGGACGGCCAGGTGGGCACCGCCCCTGTTTGCTCTTGAGCCGGCGTTGTGTGGTGGGCTGCTGTTCTGGCCCTCTCCTGCTGTCCGACGACAAACTCTTCAAAGTTGTCGTCCGCACGCACGGAGTGCAAGATGGACTGCACCCTGCGTTTGCAGAGGGGGCACGTGGGCCTGCTCTCAGCCCACCGCTGGATGCAGCCAAAGCAAAACTGGTGCAGGCACGGCATCACGTAGCTGGCGTCATCCATGGTGTCCAGGCAGATGGGGCAGCGACGGTCCAGCTCGGTGGCCATGCTGTCCAGCTGCTGTGGTGGGTACGAGAGCAAAGGGGACGAGGGGCTGCTCCTCACCGCGCTGCTGCAGCTGCAGGGGTCACGCTAGGAAAGGAAGAGAGGCCACGGTCACTCGCTGACCCCGTCAGCGGAGGAACGAGTGCCCGG
>NW_024965637.1:0-3328 GCF_019238085.1 Lagopus leucura
GTGATCCGGCCCCCATCCTTCACCGCTGTCCCTCTGTGTCCAGAGCTCAGAGCTGGACGGGGAGGGGGGGTGTTTCTCTCCCACCCCACTAATTGCTGATTGCTCCTTGCTATTTTCCAGCTGCATGGTCAGAAATGAGGGCCTGCTGTGCCTCCAGCTACAGTGACACAAGGGTGTCCCGAGCCCCCCCCCCCAACACCCCCGTGGACCCCGAGCCCTGGGGCGCCCCAACACCCCCCAGGAGCGGTGGGTGGGGCGCTCATCCCCACCCCATTGCCAGCATCCTTCTCCCCCCCCCCCCCCCCCTTCCCCCCCCCGTGCCCCGAGGGGGGGGGGGGGGGAACACAGGGACATCCCCCCTCACCCCCACTCGGCTTTTCCTCCCAGCCCAAAGTGAGCAGGGATGTTTGGAGCCTATATTTAGCCGTCAGCACGAGGCCAGCCCAGTTCCCAGCAGCGGTTTTCAGTGGGACACCCGCAGCTCTGTGTCACCCCGCATCACCCCACCCATAGCTGCCGCCGGCAAGATGCTGCTGGGGGACATTAAAGCTCGTGGGAAGAGCTCTGTGCCTCCCCCAAGCCCTGCGCCTTCCTCCTCCTCTTCCTCGCTGCAGCTCACCTGGAGGCCACCAGCCACAAGGACACCCAGGTGCCACCAAGAGAATGCCAGCACTGTTCCCAGGAGCAGAGGATGACTTTGCCATGGGGGGGGAGGGGGGTTATATTTGGGCAGCAGAGCCCGAGCCCTCCCCAGAGAGCAGGATTTAGGATTGAGCCCAGCTGTGCTGCAGCCGCCCCACAGCTGAGCCAGCCCCAGGCTTGGGCCACATCTGCTTGGGGGGGGGGGGGGGTAGGCTGGAGGGAATTAATCCAGGGAGTGGAGGCATTTCAGCTCCAAGCATCCCCCCCATCACCTCCTGAGGGACCAGGACAGATGTGGGGCACCTCCAGCTTCCCCCCATGGAATAGCACAGCACTGAGCAGCTTTAATCAGAAGCAGCTGCATCCCATGAGCATCCCTTCCTTTTGGGGGGGGGGGGGGGGAAGAATGTCACACAGCCCCCCCACCTCAGAGCAGCATCCCCAGAATACCTCAGCAGGGAGATGCAGCAGCACTGCTCAGAGTTGAGGCAGAAGACCCAAAAAAGCCCCCCCCCCCCCCCCCCCCCCGGGGCCCGCAAAGGTCGGGGGGGGGGGGGGGGGGGGGGGGGGGGCACCTCCACAGCTTCCATATCAGATAAGGAGAGCAGCACCCAAAATAGCTGGCAGACACCTCTGCTGGGAGACGGCAGCCGGGGGTTAATTCCTCCCATACCTGAGCTGACATTTCAAAGCTATTAAACAATTAATGAGATTCCTACCGTAACCCTAGAAGTTAGGATCCTGTGGCAGCGGGGTTTGGCCAAGGAGGGGATTGGGGGGGGTAAGAAGGGGGGGGGGTAAAAGCACAGGCACTGAGACAAGGTTTATTACATAAAAACGGTAACTTTTATAAAAAGTTTATAAAGCAAGTACAAGGCATGTCCGCAGAAATTCACCTTCCTGCACAAAAGGTACAAACGTTATACTCTAGTATAGAGCTCCACAATACACGAGGCCGTGGCCCCAGAGTTTGGTTCGCGTCTGAGGACCCCTCCCCACAAAAACCGCCCTCAACCCCCCCTTCCCTATCCACCCCCCTCCCCCCCACCCCCCATTAAACACCTTTACAAAGGACTCGCTTCACTATAATCCAAAAATATACAGACAACCGCATCTTCACCAGTCTATCGAAGAAAGTGTCTCGTTTTTATCAGCGGGTTGGAAAACAAAAAAAATAATAATAAAAGTCCTAAAGAAAACGGGGGGCTGAGGGGGGAGAAAAAGTCCTAAAAGAAAGCCGGGATTTTTGGGGAGCGCCGCTCCATGAAGTCGCTCCGGTTGGGGTTCAGCAGCCGCATCTCTCCCGATTTCTGGATATTGTCGGGTATTGAAGGCACCCCCGAGGTGAGGGGAGGTGGGTGCAGCCCCATAGCACAGCACGGGGGGGTCCGCAGCCCCAGAGCCCGCCACGAGGGGGGGGGGGGGGGGGGGGGGTGGTGGGGATGGGGGCCGCAGCCGCCCCGGCGCCGTGCAGGAAGCGGCTCGTTACCTCCGGGAACCGACAGTCGGTGCGTGTTTGCTAATTGGCACTGGGAAAGAAGAAAAGAGCGATTATAGAGAGAATTGGGCAACTGGGGAGGAGGGGGGGGGAAGCGGTGCGGGTTCGGGGTACGGCGGTGCCAAAGGGGGAATCGGTGCGGGGTGGGTTTGGGGTACAGCGGTGCCAAAGGGGGGAGGAGTTGGGAGGAGCGGTACGGGATGGGTTTGGGGTACGGGGGTACCAAAGGGGTGCGGGTAGTTTTGGGGTACGGCGGTGTCGTGCTGAGGGTTTTGGGGTTCCCAGGATGGAGGTGGCACTCACCTGATGGAGGAGGCGTTAGTGACACAAACTTCTCTCGTCTTTGGAGCACAGCTCGGAGGCCAGCTCGGCTGCCTGCAGAAAGCGGGCACAGGGTCAGGGCTGTGGCAGCACCCAGAGAGCCCCTTCCTATCCGAGCCCCCCCTCAACCCACTCCCCCATAGGGAAAAAACACCCCCATACCTTCAGGGACAGCAGGGTGGCCTCCGAGGAGTGGTCTCGCCCCTTGGCCCCCTCTTCCAGCACGATCTGCAGGTCGAAGATATAATCGATGACGTGCTGGAGGATTTCCACCTGGCTCAGCTTGGTGCCCTGCGGGATGCCCGGCACCAACTCCCTCAATTTGGAGTAGCAGTCGTTCATATCGTACAGCAGATTCATGGGTTCCTCCAACGCCGGGCTCTTGTTGTTGCTGCTGCGAGCGATGGCCAAACTTTGCTCCGAGAGGCAGCAAACGGCCTCGTAACAGCTCCTGACCGACCGCACCGGGCTGATGGCTTTCATGGTGTGGGGATGTTGAGTCCGATGGGGCAGAGCGTGGGACCACCGAGTATTTCTTCACCCCTCGGATCTCCGCTCCCGGCTCCTCCGACCCCCTCTTGCTCCGAGCACCCGAACCTCGCTGCCGCACTGGGGGTGGGACGGCCCGGCGCGGCCGTCTATATGGGCAGCCCATTGGCCACGCCCCTATTGTATGCAAATAACGACAAGTCACTCCCCCTTATATGCAAACGACCAGCCAAGCCCCACCCATTCATGTAAATGAAGCAAAAGGAACTCCGCTCCCCCCTCCCCCCCCTCCCCGATGACCCTTGGTGGCCCCGTGGGGACAAGGGGACACAGCCGCGCTGATCCCATCCCACCCCACGGCATCACCCCAACCCCCCC
>NW_024965638.1:0-18587 GCF_019238085.1 Lagopus leucura
TTCTCTGTACAGATTTTTAGCCTAGAAATACCTAATCTTGTGAAATGAGTCCATCCCTCTACCTGTCTCCCATCCATCCCTGAGTGTTTTCTTTGGCTTCATCTTTCGGGCATCCTTATCCGCTTTATTCTTATCTCATTCTCCTGGTGAGTTAGATTCATGCTGGTTCAGGTGTCTTCCCATTGGGCCATCTTGTTTTTAGGCTGGAAACTGAATTGTAGATGTCCATGGTGTCACAGTCCCAGCGAGGTTGTGATGCTTGGTGTGAATCAGGAGGAGGTGATACATATCAAAGCTCCTATGTCTTCCACAAGCAGAGTTTTGTGCAGTAGGATTCTGTTAGTCCACACACTTATGTTTTTGGAGACTTTGAGCAAAGTTGGAATGGCCCTGGGGTCTCACACAGTTATACTGTCACTGTGACACATCCCAGTGTGTATTTGCAGGCTCTGGTTTGCAGGACACCCATTTCTCTCCCCTTGGCTTCACCTATGCCTGGAGGCTGATGTTGCCCTGCAGCCAGCACCATTTTCCAAGACTGCCTCAGGGAGTGCAACAATCTCCTCTGCCAATGTATCCTGAACCTCTTTTCCAGTAAAGAAGAGAGGAGCTGGCAGCTGGGTGATGGGGCTCAGAGCTGGGCAGCGATTTCTGCCTCACTAACTCCCCTCTATCCTAGCAATGACTGACGTGATCGTGGAGCTCATGTGCCCACGCAGGACGGGGAGGACATCTGGAGTCCTCTGCCTCCAGAGTGGTGTTGTTTTGAATGTAACCAGGTAAATGCCTTGATAGACTAGACATCGCCACGGTAGCATTACTAATTTGATTATGTTGCTGTGACATTATTAACCCACTCAACCATCCTTTGGATGCTTCGCTGCCTCCTGAACTTGCGCTACTTTTCCTCCGCAGCGACAGGCTAAGGGTTTTTGCTCCTTAATCTATTGTTCTACACGACTACTGCTTTACACAATAATTTCTCATAATACTCTGCTTTCCTATCAGCGAGCTAGCTCTCTGCCTTTTTCCTTTATATTTCTGCCTGACTCTTTCTATCTTTCTCTGCATGTCTAATCATACTGTCTTCTATAATAATTGCATAAAGCATTTTTCTTATTATTGCAACCATATACATAGCGCATATTATTGAAGAATGGCCCGGCCCCTCTTTCACACTTAAAAAAAAATCTCTCTGAATATACTTTACATTAAATCAGCATCAGATAAAAGGCAAATGCATGAACTTTCCCACTCCGAGGTGTGCTCTCTATTCTGAGCTGTGGAGCTGTACCCATTGCCCTCCTTTCTTCTGCTCATATATTGCTTCTGTCTTTTCTGATCAGTTCCAGAGTGTTACAGGGTAGAGGGTGCAATGCTCTCCCCTCTCTGATGGTTTCACTTATAGGCTGCTGTAAAGGAGATTTTCACAAGAGAAAAGTTTGAGTTCCTCTGAGCCAAGAAAGGGGCTCAGCAAAGCTCTCCCAGTGCCTGCATGAGGGCTGTCATCTCATTCACATAACGGCTCAGCTGTCTCAGCCAGAAGCAGATGCTGCCTTACCAAAAGGTGCATGCAGCAAAGGGATGGCCAATAAAGAAGGCAGCTGGAGCCCCCAGCCTCAGTGACTGCAGTGTGCCTCTGTCTGCTTTCTTGCTGGGTGTAAGCTGGTATGTGCCCCAGTGCAATCTGAAAGCTGTGCTGTACATGCAGAAGTCAGCATCACTCGAGACAGAGAGACTCAGATGCATTTTTAAGTCTGTGCTAAATCAGGACCTCAGAGTGTTCCTGGGAGGGGATTTCTTCTCTAAGGCACTGTGCAGAGCTGTCTCTTCGCATCACATGAGTAACCGTGATATTGGGCTCTTAGTGTTAGAGATGCCTTCCTCTTTTAGTTATGCCATGGAATCATTTTACTGGGATCTCAGCTCCCCAGACATCTCCTTTTTGCTCTCTTTCTCTGCTTAGGTCTACATTTTAAAGCAGCAGTAGTGATACTATAGCAGTGTCAGTAGAAGTACAGGGTCTGGTATCTCACATATGGACTTAGATACTCCTGCATTAGGAAGAGGGCCACAGATGAAGGAAGCTACCCTATGTTAGTTGTTTCCTTTGGCTCTTTGTGTTCACCTCCTCCTCATCCTGTGTTGACTCTTCAGTACCTTTGGTTTGAGATTTGAGGGCTTTTTCCTCCACAGTGGCACTGGTTTGTCTGTTCCACCCTAGCCATCTAGCTTCATGATCCCTTTTAGAAACCAATGCTTTCAAAGCTGAGACATGCTAGACTGGGCAGGAGGCACAAAGCAGCTTAGGTCATAAAGGGGGGTACATGGCACACTAACACAGCACATGGGTAGATCACACTGCTTTTCTGTATGGGCTGCCACTGAAAAGAACAAACTCACCCCAAAGTGTTCACAGCTTTTGAGAGGGCAGAATTTCATGTGCTCAGTGTCCCTATGTGGTGCAGAGGCTGTGTCCCCGGGGGGTTACTCTAAGCCACATCTCTTTCCATGGCATCAGGGAGGTGGTGGAGTCACCATCTCCACAGGTATTCAAGAAACATGGAGATGAGGCACTGAGCAACATAATTGGTCCCCCCGTCATTAGGGCAACGATGTGATGGGTTGATAGTTGGACTAGAATGTCTTACTGGTCTTTTCCAACCTCAGTGGTTCTATGATTCTCTGATAATCTCTGCTGCTTGTCTGGGCCAAATCAGCTGATCATATTGATGAAAATTAACAGAGCAACTAAAACAAAAAAGCAACAGTGAAAATGTGGGAACAGCTTTTTATGCAACTGATGATTGAACTATCACAGTGCTTGAAGAGCACCTAAACTAATTTGGGAGGGCTGTCAGGAACATGTGGCTATGGAAAGGCTGGTGGGGAACAGAGATTAGCCTCAGTTGTTCAGTGCAGGGCTGCAGGGAGTGGTAGAAAGGCAGAGGAAGAAGGCTGTGGCATGGACTGGTATAGAAAATAGCACCTGCATGCACAGTAAGCCTCACTCTTGTGTTTTCTTCTTGAGCACTCTGCCTTTAAGCATTTGGGAGCTTTGTGTTCAAGGAAATACAGCACTGAAATGATCCCTGACTGGAGCACAATGCAAACATGAAATGATGATGAGTAATATTAAAATGAAGCTGGACAAAGCGCTGAGAAAGTAATCCAACAGGGAATAATCTCGCATCAATTCCTCGGAGCCCTAATGCGGCAAATTATTAGCACTTTTATAGCCAAAAAAAAAAAAAAAAAAAAAAAAAAAAAAAAAAGGAAAAGAAAAAGAAAAAGAGAAAGAAGAAAAGAAATCAAAGATTCCCTTAGCTCATTTGACTAAGAAATAATTTAATAATAGTGATATTGTAAACATGATGGTAGGAGTAATAAAAATAACAATACGAAGCTGACTTCTAACAAAAAGGGAAGTAGTTTCTTCACACACCCCTTCAAACAGCACTGCGTATAGTGCAGCAGCATTTGTACCTGTGCATATCTTTGTTCACTAGCAGCTACCACAAATGGCACCTGCCCTTGCTGACCATTAGGGAAAGATAGGAAAGGCTGGAGAGGTCTGGTGATCTCAGCTTTTATTTCAAATCGCTGATTTCTGAAGCGTGTGCAGCCTGAGCTCTGTCTCGTTTTCCAGGATGCTCGAAAGAATCAGCCCTAATGCATTCCTTGGCCTGGCCTGCCACAATGCATGATGTGAAATAAAGGGGACTTTACATTATTTACAGAAATAAGGCAGGCTGTGTCAGGTGCTGGTGAGCAGCTCGATTGTTTCTGAGAGTGCTGCATTCTCTGCTAAGCTGCAGGGAAAGTCAGAAATGGGGTTTTTTCACCCCTTTCTTTCCCCCTAGGACTACACACGTGCTACAGTGTGACACAGCATGCTACTGGCTCCCGCCTTGCTCTCACTGCTGTGATGGGCTGTGACTGTCCGAAACATGAAATGATGATGACTGATATAAAAAAGAAGTACATGACTGTGCCTCTCAAAAACACATGAACACCAGTGCCTTATATGTCCCTTTCTGCACTCTCCTGCTTTGCACCATGGAGCCTGTAAGCTATGAAAACTGACAGCTAATTCATCCTATGCTTTGATCCTCACACTGTGTGCACAACAAAAATGGTGCATGCCGCACCTACAGCCATTCCCCAAAACAGATTTCCAGTGGGAGCTTTGCTCCTTCAAGGAGAGTCTGAAACAGCACAGACATACCAGCACACCATGTCTGTCTCCACCTGGAGATAGTCATGCAGCCTGTCTACATGTGCACACTATTCCCACTGGTATCACACACATGTGCAAATCATATACTTTCTCCCTTCACCCTCTCCTTTGGTCCAACAGGACCATGACACGACTGCACATATTTCCAATGTGTTTGCAGCAAAACGGGGAGTTTATATCTCATGCACACTCTCCAGTGGGCTCATGTACCCCACACCTGTGAGTAAGGGAAAACCAAAGAGAACAATACATTAAGAGGAAAACCACACTAACAAAGGCTTGATGAAGAGGCATGTTCTCTCCTCTGCTTCCTGAATGGTTTTCATCTGAAGTCTTGGAAATGTTAATAAGAGTTAACCATGTGAGACCATCAACAGTGGATGTGCTGGAAGCTGCTCTGAAACACCTGTCCCCTCTTACAGTGAGCACAGTTCGGCTGCCCATGATTCGATCTTCACCAGCAACAGAAGAAACTCAAATTCCAGCACAGACTTTCAGTTTAATTGCTCTGTAATGCCATCTTGTGGCTTTTTTTTTCTCATGAAGTCAGTTGTTTCTTACGTTCATCCCCAAATGAAGCAATTGCTCTGTAAATAAAAAGATGGAAAGGAAAAGGGAAAGAAACAAGGAAAAGAAGTAGGATATGAGCCCCCTAACTCTGTGATAGGAACAAGGGAGCTGTAAAATATCTTAATCTCTAGGGACCTCAAACAATGCTCTGAAGCTACTGCATCCAATTAAACCTTAACAGACTTCTCCAAAGCACTTTCCACATTGCTTGGAACACCAGATTATGTGTTAAGAATGTGTTATTATTTTTTAGCAAAAGAAGTTCAGGTGACACTGTTTTCAGCTCTTTAGTGAGATGAGAGTACAGAGGGGCCTCATCTCTGAAGAGGATGGAAGCAGTGATGTTGGTTTGGGTCTGAACCATGCAGGAGAAGTGCTGCTATGGGCTTTCAGAACAGGAACCAAGAGGGAGAGGAGCTGCACTTACATCAGGTCAGCAGCTGCTGTGGAAGATGAGGGAGGTGTGGGAGAGCCTGCAGGAGAGAGAAGATGCTGGACAAGCCAGGCAGCATTCAGGTTTCTTTGTTAAGGCAAGATGTACAGAGAAGTGAAGAGAAAACACAAGTGAGGAAACACATGCAACAAGAAAGTGCATCAATCCAGTCACTGGCTTCAGGGGCCGTTTGCTGAAGTGATATGACTGAGCTCTGAACAGAAGTACTCTGCTGTTGGTGCAGACCTTGCATCCTGGTGCTGTTTGTGTCTGGATCTTCTAGATGTGATTGAGGTGTGCTCTGTGAATCAAGTTAGCATAGACTTACACTGCTTATGCTGTTAGAGGAAGTGCCTGGCCAGCTAGGAGGTATGTGCTGAGCTTCAGTATAATTCCAGGTAACTTTTGTCTTGTATCAAAAATTCACTCTTCACCTCCAAAATAAAAGCAAGAACCAGTGTCCTTTGTTGTCAGCTTCAACACAAGGACACTGTGAAGCGAATGTGCTTGTCGATCTTACTTTAAATAAACTCCAGTAATGTCAGAAGTGTGATTTAATGTGGCTAACACATAGCAAAAGCAGAAAGACAGGACTTCATCCTGGGTTGGAGGAGGAACCAATACCTCTGGGATAATGTGTGCTGGTTCCCCTTTATGGCTCAGTTAGCTTGTGTGCGTGCTGGGATGCTCCGCTGGGATACACTGCAGTCTGCAGCATAGGTCCTAAGACACACACAGGTTTTTCTAAAAACAGTCATTGTAATCTTGTTGCAGAGAGGCCCCTCAGAACACCAAAGCCTCTCCATCTTCCCTCTCTATCATTTAAAACCATTTCTAATCAGTTTTGTTAAGTGAAACCTCACATAAGCAATGTTTTTGTTTTTGTTTTTGTTTTTGTTTTTGTTTTTGTTTAAATGAGATTTGAGGCAGTAATGATGTAACCATGTCAGGTTGGACAGGGCAACCTAGTCTAAATGGAAGGTGCCCATTCCCATGGCTTGGGGTTGGCGCCAAGTGGTGTTTAAGACCCTAGCCATTCTTATGATTCTTTGTGCTAAGTTGGCTTTGAGGGAAAGGAGTCTTGAAAGGTGAAATTTGAGATAAATTGGAGGAAAAGAATATGTGGAAAACACTTATTCTTGAATAAGTCTTGCTTCTTCCTTACTTAGGCCAAACCCTCTGTTCATCTTAATTAATTATAGGAATACTGGAATAGATTAATTAAAAAAGAAGGCAAACTTGTAAGTCTTTAGGCCTTACAATCAAATTAACAGAGAAGATGCATTACTTTACTATTCCAATAGAAAACAAGAAGTGTTTCATCTGTTTCAAAGGGAAATACATGGATTTTCATAGCATCAGTAGAGAACAGTTTCCATCAGTGTAGTTTTTCATTAACTGTCCTATCCAACCTTCAGTGGATTCTTGCATCTACTGATTCAGCTATATCTATGTCAGACAACATTCATACATGTGCTATTCCATTTAAAAATCTTTAAGACTTTTGTTAATGTTCTGTTGTGTGGCTTTTTAAAATTGTTTTTATTATGTTTTACTGTATTTTTTTTATTCATCTCATCTAGCTTTAACAGCCTACAGTGTAAATGTCTCTGTGTCAGATAGCTACCTTAGTCTTTAATAGTGAGGGTAGAAAAATAGGTGTTTCTGGACCATGATTCATCTAGCCTATTTTAGATGCCTTGTTAGGGTGAAATGATTCATGAGTGATGCCTAATTATCTCCACTGAGTAGACAGGACCTGTCTCAGTTATAGGCATCTACGTTTGGTCAGATCACTCCCATTCTTTGTTCTGTTTTGTAAGGCTTTTCCGTATCTCTCTCTCTCCTTCATTTCTAGATTAAATTTAATCATGGCAGATTCATAACCATTAACTTAAACGGAGACACTCTCACTCAATTGTGGAGTGCCATGATTCTCTCAGCCTTCTTCAAGTTTGGGCACCAGTCAAGATGGAATCAGGAGCAGGCCCCTGGGAGAGGCAGTGGCAAAGGATAGGTGCAGTTTACCATGTTCCATATTACATGTTCATATAAGAGGAGCTGATGCAATGCTTTGTTGCCCAGGTTTGGTGTTTTGATGCAACAAGACCGAAAAGGGAAGGTCAAACCTGTGTCAGACCAGGAAAAAAATTATGAGCTTCACATCAAAATGTTAACCTCAGAGTAGTGGGTTTTTTAAAATCGTTGTTTTCTCACTGGGTGCAAACTTGGCTTTCCCTTGCAAACTGCCCGTGAATTACCTATGAACCAGCCAAAAAGCCTATTTACCACCTGTACCTAATCACGTGGCAAAGTGCTTGGCATCTCTCCAGTTAGAACAAACATCAAGGACAAAATCATTTATAGGGTAGCTCTAGTCAGAGCTGTCTTGGTCTCTTGTTTGCAGCTGAGAGATTATACAGTGTTGAAACCAAACACAGGTTTGGTAGTAATAGGCCTTGTAAGCAGCAGAAGAAAGGGTTGTTGTTGTTGGGTTGGGGGTTTTTAAGTGTGTTTCTCATGGAGATCTTGGTATGAAATTTATTGGCAAACTGAACCATCCTCCAAACTAAATTAAAGATAAACCAAAATATTGCTCAAAAAGAAATGAAACACCATCAATGTCATCGCCAGAATTTAGTTCAGTATTTCTTTTCATTCAAAACCAGGTCCAGCATCACAGCTCGGCAGACTGAAGCTGTCTGGTACAGTGACAGTAGCTATAAATGCTCCATTACACTGGGTTATAAATGCTCCTTTACAAGGTGGAAGATGGGGTTGTTCTCTGTGCTTTATCTAATCCTTCTCCCTGTGGTGTGACTGCGAGCAGCAATGCTGGTTATTAATAAATGTGGTAGTGACTTTGTCCTCTTAAGTACCTTGTCCGTGAGGATCGAGGGAAGGCAATCAAACTCCTACCTTTGCTATTGCAGAGTGATCAGACAATGCAAAAACGAGGACTCTATTTTTGGTCCACCTGTGGAGGCAGAGAAGGGAGAAGTGTACAGGGACCTGGAGCTTCTGTACTAATGGCTCCAGGCTCTTCTTGGCTGCCTTAGAGCTGTTGTTCTTGGTACCAGCAGGTACACAGGTTTGTGCCCTAAGTTTTGATTACCTTTATGGCTGCCACAGTTTGCACAGCTACAGCATCAGCTGTCATTCAGCTCTCTCACTGTATCATCTGCTTTGGTGATCTCCCATGCAGTCATTCCACTTGTGGAAAGCAGTTCTGCTTCATAAATCTGTGTGTTACTGCACTTAAATTGCACATTTCTGTTGTCATTTTTCTTTCCTGCAACGAGCAAGGTGAAGAAGGAGGCAGTTTGCAGGTGAAAAGGATGCACACAAAGCCTTTGCTTATTTTGTAATTGTAGAATAGAAAGGGATAGAGGAGAATGCATCTCTCAGCCCTACCCTGTTTTGGCATCCTGCTGCAGCCTCAGAGAGTTTGGGGCTGATACTAGTTATATAGATTAAAAGTGGAGGTTTAATTTTGCTAGTCAGCAGTACCAGGAAGCAGTTAGCTTTGAGGAATGATGGAGAACAGCACATATTTCTCATGTCCTGGCTGAAGCAGCAGAATAGCATAGAGGTTTATATTGTAGGATACTGGCTGGAATGCCAGATCCCAATTTGATTCATCCAGGTGAGCAAGTAAAACAGTTAAGCCCAATTTTAAGGATATATCATCTGGCATCTCTATCCCAGGATGTGCTATCTGCGACATCCCAGGGATGTGGTAGGGCTGCTGGCTTTGCCAGATGACTGATGTTCTCAATGACCATCTCTTTAGGGGCTTATATGAATAATAAATACATGGTCCTTGCAAAGGCAGCATACTGAAGGTGTTTCCCTTTTTTGAGACTTCACTGGAAGCACAGGATGTTCTCTTTATACCCTGAAGAGCACTGACTGCTTCCCTCTTAAATTTGTCCTCCTCCCCACTTACTGCATTTAGCATCCCGTGAAGTAGGCACTCCAACACTGCCAGTGAAATAAACTGCCTGCCACCTGCCTACCTATCTGCAGGTTCATCTTTTTTGCCTTCTCCCTGCGATAAATTTGTTGGCCAGAATCAGAGCTGGCCCCAGCCATCTGCATCAGGTTATATTTCAGCATTGCCCAGGCTTGTTGCAATGAGGACTTCTGACTTAAGCTGAGAAGAGCAATAACTCTGACCTCCAGGGCAGGCACAGTACTGCCTTTATGGGAGGAAGGTTAGGAGGAACAAATGTGAATCAGGCTATCAGATCTTCCTCTGCATCTTTGGAACCTAGAACATGAAGTAAAACATTTACAGGATCAGCTTAGCTGGGCAGGATGAGTAAAGGAACAGTGGCGTCAAATTGGTCAGAACCTGTCCTCTTGCTCCAAGGCAAAGTGGTGCAGAACAGAGCCCAAACATGTAGCTAAACTCTTTTCCTCTCAAGACAAAGTGCCCTTATAAATAAGACTTCATCTGGGACTGTTCTCAGTCTGAGCTGTCTCCTGTATAGAATCATAGATTTGTTTAAGTTGGAAGGGACCATTACAGGCCATCTGGTCCAACTCCCCTGTAACAAACAGGGATACCTACAGCAGCATCAGGGTACTCTGAGTCCTGTCCTGCCTGCCTTGATTGTCAAGGCATGAATTTGGAAGGGACTAGTTGGCATCAGCTAAAACCATGACAAGGATTATGCTAACAGTGAAGTTGTTTGAGTGCTTTCCATACTGTGCCTAAGACCATTCCTGGACCTATTTAAAATTTACTGTTAGAGCTGTGGGTTCAGATACCAGACACAATGGAAGACACTTTGTCTCAGAGCTAACATCATCAGCTTTACTTCTGTTCTACTCCACACTACTCAATTCTCTGTGCAAAATCTAGAGTGCCCAGATAAAAAATCCTGTGAGTCTAACTTTTCCCCTTAGTACATTGGATTGTTTTGAAATTCTTGTGTGGCTACAGGGTAAAAGTAAGGGACCCACCAATTTGTCCAGGACTGAGAGACAAAGACTGTAAGGAGGGTTGATTCCACACCTCTTTGGAGCTTAAAACTGTGTGCTCTACTCTGTCCTTTTTAGGAGAATTCAGCTCAGAGGCTGACTTGTCATGCTAAGTCAGCCTTTGCCAGTGAGATCACGCCTCCTTTCAGAGCACAACAAGGAATATCTTTAGCAAACCACGTGGGATTCACCTTTTCTCCACCTTCATTTCATATTCCAGCACTGTGATTAAATTAATTTTCCTGTGATAGACACCTCTTTGCTTCTTCTTTTCAGTCTACCCATTTCATTGTGTAATAGTATTATTTGCCAGCTCATATCACACTGGGGATGCTTATGTAAGCTGCACAAACACAGCACGAGTCAGTTCTCCCTTCGTAAGCAGCTTGACCAGTAAGAAGTCAGGTGCAGAAGCATGCACCTCTTCTAATCTGAGATGCAGCTGCTTTATCTAAGCAAATCACCCCTGACTCCCTTTAGAGCCAGTGGGGGATTTGCTGACTTACTTAGATGTCCATCATAAAGTGAGATGAATCCTGAGCAAGGACTGCCTGTTTGGCTCTGTTGACTCTAAAAGAAGTCTGGGCTGACCACCTCTGATGAAGAGGTCCCTGCTACAGATACCTGTTTTCATTCAGATGAATCCTACTTTCACAGTGCAAGCTAATGAGATGCAGCTTTACAGATCAAGATGAGCCAAGAATTGGAAACTATTATTTCACTGTATGTACAAGTGGTGGCAGATGCTAAGCAGTTTCCTCAGAAAATCTCACCTGGCATGGCGAACCATCAGAAAAGCAGAATAGGAATCAAGGTGGCTTTTTTTGTTTATGTTTCTGTTTTTTTGTTTTTGTTTTTCCACACATAGTGTCTGTGTGTGCAGGTGATGTCTCCAGCCAGAGCTGCTCAGAACTGCTGTGTTGCTCTGGGTCAGCTTTCCAAGGGCTAGCTGCTGCTGAAGTAGATGTCTCTGTCCATGCTCCCCCATGGGGAACTTCACTCACTCAGTAAAGCAACTAGAAGAAAAACTCTAAAGTGTGTATGGTCTGGTGAATGTGAGGAGCAGAGCAGAAGGGAACTTGGTTGCTTACAAAACACATGGGGAGCATAGGATTTATTGACATATGCTACTAATGTGGTATGGAGCATCCATGAGGGATACTGAGCTATACAGGAATACTCCTGTGAACTGTCACAGTGACTTGTGCAACTGGTTGTCTTTATAGTTCCTGAAGAAGAAGTAAGTAGAAGAGTTGGCCTTTCTTAGCTGCTTAGTCAAATGTCCCAAAACTTCTCTGCTGAGCATGTGGCACTACCCTTCAGGCCTGACTGCACAGTCTGAATTCCCATCAGACAAAGGTTGTCAGCTGACCTTCTTTGCAGTAGTTTCAGAAGAAAAAAAAAAAAAAAAAAAGGGAGAATAACCTTAAACCAATAAGAAACTACCTGAGACTAAGGCCCTAGCATGGATCCCAATATTGGATGAGATTTCCTCAGTTTCATCCATTGCAAGGTCAATTGAGATTTCACTTGCTGGGCCTTTCCAAACTGAGATGCCAAGAAATTGCACGGTCTTTGAAGAGGGCAGGAATGAAATGCAAAACACGCAGATGTGGGTCTTGCCACCTCAGCTGTTCTCCTTCTGAGACACAGTTAGCATCAGGCTTACTAGTGCTTTGCTGCATTCACCTCTTTTTTTTTCTTTATTTGTAGTTTTTTTTCTTTCCCTTGTTCTACTCATTCCCCTATATTTTTCTTTCCTTTCTTCTTTTTCTCTCTTTCCATCTCTTTTCTCACCTCCTTTCAGTTGATTCTCTCTCTGTTTCTTCACTCATTCTTCCCTTTCTCCTCTCATTTATTTGTTTAGAGCGAATTTTCAAATCTATAAACCCATTACAGCAAAGAGACTGTGTTGAGGCAGCCTCTGAGCCTGCAGATGTGGTGGGTCCTGGATTCCAATAACAGAACTTATTTGGAAAAAAACATTATCTGTAATGTGGAAATGGTTTGGCTTGAGGGTAAAATTTATCATCATTACCCTAATATCATCTCAAGCCTCAGCTCTGGCAGCAGCTAAAGAAAACACCAAGGCTTAATTCAGTCAGTGCAAGGAAAGAGAGACAGAGGATGGAAAATATGATTTATGATGGAAATCAATGCAATCATAATACTTTATGCTTGTAAAATTGGGCTGTTCCAACAGTGCTTGTGGATTGCATAGGCAGCTTTCCACCCAAAAAATAATGGCAAGATAGAGAGTAGTAATATGATGATGCAGCTGCCACAAAGGGACCATATTTAGTGCTTGGGGTGTTAATGGGACGGGTTTTATTTTTCTGGGATTTATCTTTCCTTCAATTTCCAGGAATCAGGCAACATCAGACACCTGAAGTCTAGTTCCATAGGACAGCAGAAAGATATTGTCCTACTGCTCCCATAGGGATGTGAAAGAGGGTAATGGAAGGGAAGGATGATGATCTGGAATAGGAATGAAGAGCCAAGTAAATGGCATGATCCTGGCAGGAGCAGTATCCCTAGTGTAAAAATGAAAGCAACAATGTGACTCATTCCTCTGCAGTGCGGAGTAACTCTCAGAGACCAGCTGAAGTATATTTACAAAAAATGGAATCAGACTATTCACCTCACAAAAGACAGGCAAACCTAACTGACGTGGGAAACTAGAATGCATCTAAGCTTTTTAATTTCACCAAATTGTACCTCTTCTCTTCCAATAAATAAAGTAGAATTTGCACAGATCATGGATAAACTGTTGATGTAAAGTTAAGTTCATTCATCTGCAGTGTAAAGAACATGCCTTGTCAAAATGCTACATGCAGTTTCCCTGAACAATGCTGGAAGGATGTTCTGCACTTTGGTAGTATGGGTGGGAATATACCCCAGCAGCATTGCCTGTCTCCGAGAAGCAGGATAGCTTAGCAATGCCCAGCAGCCTGGATAAGTAAATACAGTTGCTCTTAGGGGAAGCTAAGAAAAGAGGTTATTTATTCACAGCATTCCATGAAAGCTAGAGCTGGTATCCAGGGCTTGCAATTCA
The DNA here is from genome assembly GCF_019238085.1 of Lagopus leucura. Lineage (NCBI taxonomy): Eukaryota > Metazoa > Chordata > Aves > Galliformes > Phasianidae > Lagopus > Lagopus leucura. The sequence continues at coordinate 13,288 of NW_024965638.1, forward strand.
GTGTGAGTGAAGGCATAGAATCATTAAGGTTGCAAAAGACCTCCAAGATCATCTAGTCTAACCACCAGTCTATCCCCACCATGCCCACTAACCATGTCCTTAAGTGCCACATCTACATGTTTCTTAGACACCTCCAGGGAAAGTTCAAAGGATGGGCAAAAAAGAGCAACTGAAATTTTCTTCTGCTTTTTATTTATTTATTTTTTCTTTAAAAAGAATATTTCTAAACAGATCTATTATTAGTAAGTTGTTTTTTTAAATCTTTTTAGTATTTCCTGATTGGTAGAGAAAAGATGATATCTGAAAGTTGCAAAAGCATTTTTGAGGATTTGTCCTTACAATTAAAAAAATTTTCAAGTATCCATTCATTATCTCTTCCCTCTTCCTCTTCTGCTCAGGGACAGCAGACATAGTGACTTAGGTCTAATGCTCACACAAATCCAGACCTACAATGTGACAGATTTTGTCCCTCAGATGGAGAATGGTGTCCCACAATGCTGATATCTCCAAGTAAGCATATACACAAATGATCTCCTCTTTTTGCTCAACCCATCTTCCCTGTTTCCCGGAGAAGTTACTACTGAGGGCACACAGAGGAATATACTGTTTTTTGCAGTTCTGAGCACTACACTTTTTCAGAAAGAGAAGAAGGGATGCACTGGAGCACACCTCAATGTAGACACCACAAGCATCATTGGGATTCATGGTACAAACCCTTAGGAAGACAGGCTTCATTGGCTTCAGAGCTCACAGAGTTTTGCCTATAAATATTTTGGTGGGCCAGAGAAGGCAAAACTCCTGAGCTGAGTTTACTGAAAAACTTTGCCTTTTACTGGCACAGACATCTCTATCTATACTGTCAAATAGTTAAAGCCTCCAAGCACAGCTCTTTTTGCAGGACTGGCTAAACACCTAAAACTAAAGGCGGCCTTTCATCTCCTCCATGTCATCCTACTGAGTTCTACAAGGACATTCGCAGACTAGGCTCTGAGGTTCCAGAGACCCTATGTCTCTCTCTGAGCTGAGGCTTTCAAATAAAATTAGTACAGGCTGATTTAGGGCAGATATTTTGGCTTTATCTTCCAGACACCCATTGCATTACACGCTTCCATCCACATGATTTCCCAGAAATCCAGTTTGTATTTTCTGATGGACTGATTTCCCTGATGAATTAGCAATTGGCTCTAGCACCTTCTGTACTTCTATCACATTGTCCCTGCATTCTTTTCTGCTTCTGGAAAAGTTTGACAGTGGTAGCAAGGGACTGGGGAGCAAAAGGTTCCCTGAACAAAACTGAAATTAAAAGTCTCAGACACCTGCGGTGTCAGTGTTGGACAGCCATCTGTCCCTCATTTGAACGTGCCATTACTGTCTGCCATCCCTAATGTTGCTTGTCCCGGACAAATATTAAGATGCTGCACAAATTAGGTTGATGCACAGATCCTTGCTTTGCAATACTGTGCTTTATTTTAAAGTCAGAGTGAGAGATATTCCACTGATTTGTCTTCCACTGCATGACTAAGATCAGAAGAGTCACTTTTTACATTAACTCCTTTTCTGTCAAGGACAATTCTCACAGTATAAACCTTCTTCTTCAAGTCACACCACTCTCTATTACTCTATGCCAAAAGCACACATCCAGACCAGACATGACAGTATCTATCTTCTCTCAAACTTTGTTTGCTGTATGATAGTCTTGAGAAGAGCCACAGCTTTGGGGTAGGTGACATACAAAAGAAGGTTCTCTCTGCTGATGTGTTTGAGAACACTCCTCTGTTACTCAAACAGATTTTCTGTGATGGTGTTGAAACCAAGAGATACCAAAAGCTGAGAGAAACAGTTCTAATTACCTCATCTGGAAATTCCATAAGGCTTTTACTGGAAACTGGAAAATTTGTGTTGCAAAGACACTTACTAGTAGCTCTTGTTTGCTTGTTTGTTTTTCAGAGGATTTGCTATGCTTCTAAAATATGTCTAGACACAAATTAGAATCAGAGTAGGAATTAGTAAGGATATCTTATAGTCTTTTTCATGTAAGAAGTCAAACTATAGATTCAATCTGACAATTAGATCCATTGAATCAGTGCCAGTGAGTCAAATTTTACTTCTTCTTGGTAAGTAAGCATCCACACCATATGACCATTACCATTTGCTTACTTACTCGTAAGCATAGTGGTTAAGACTGAATGCTCAGAGAAGCTATAATATCTTTACGCCCTTGGAGGTTAATGTTCAGTTATGTTGGAAAGGGGAGAAACGTAGAGGTCATGTCAGTCAACAGAAGACCACAGATGTTGCGAGTCCAAAACATCTCTCTGCAGAAGTCATGTAAATAGAACTGATCTGAGTGGCTAACTTTTTGTTTTATATCAATTTTTAGCTTTAAACTTAGTTTGATTTTAAAAATTATTTTGCAACAGCTCAGGATTATCTGTAAAATCAGAGATAAAGTGCCTCTTTGCTACCACCACTGCTCTCAGAGGAACCTCTTGGGGAGGAAGCAGCAGTGGTGACATGGCTGAGCAAAGTGGGGAGTGACAATGTTTGGAGGAGATTTTCTCAGGAGGGGGTGTTTGTTTTTTTGTTGGTATAGACAGGAAGCTTAAGATGTTATCTGCAGGCTATGCTGTGTGCCATTTTAAACACAGTGCTCTTAATAAATACCGACAGCAAATCAGGACAAGAACAGACGCAAGTTGTTTCAGGCGACTTCTGTCAAGTGAACAGTAATGCGCTAGGATTAGTGGCAATCCTCTCCATATTGCAGAGAGCAAGTCGCCTGCAGATGAAGTGCTCCAGGCATTGCAGTGGGTTTATCAAGGGGTCCTTGATATTCCGGAGCAGACGTGCAGGCTGCAACATTATCAGCAGCTTTTCAATTCATCCATCTCCTGCTGACAACTGGGTGGCAGTGGTGATGACAGTGTGCAGGCGTTGATTTTAATTCCAGAAGCATCTAAACAAGCCCGTGTCCCAGTGTTTCCCAGGCTGCTTCCTGAGCCCCTATGACACTACTAATTCAACCGAATGGGCTGTTAATAACCAAAATGTTAATAGCACAGTATTAGCAGAGCAACAGTTTGAGCCAGTGAACCATTAACTTCCATTCCATCAAATGCAATCAAAGTCAAGGTGCAATTATGATCAAAAAGGCAATGACAACTGTCTCCAGTGTTAACATCCTCATCATATTGGGTATTCCTTGAAAATGCCAACTCAGAGGAAAAGTCTTTCCAGTACCATTTTGTTACACTGGTGCTAATCAGGCACCATCCTTTTCTCCATCCTGAGAAAGGGAGCCGGTGCATTACTGAGTGTGGGCTAGCTCTTCATATATTAGGATAACACCTCTTTTATATTCCCAGGTATTAAACCATTTGGATCAACAATGCTGAAGTGCTATTAGACCCATTCTTTTATCTTTCAGCAGCTTTAAGACCACCTAGAGAAAGCTAGAATTAATAAGCATTATTGAGTTACCAACTTCAGGGAACCCTCACAGCAGAACAACTGCTGTGTATTTGTCTAAAGCTCCACCAACACTGGTTGCCACCAGAACCTATCTGGTCACTGGCATCTGATTTGAATTTGCATATCAGCACCCTGAGCACCTCAAAGGTTTCTTCCAGGCACAGACTGTCTATAGCAAAGTATCTCAATTTGCATTCACAATTAAATTTAAAGGAAACATCTTGAACGATCTGTCCCTGTAAGAATTGTAGATTGGGAAATACTGAAATCCCAGAAAATTAAGTTAAAAGCAGTACCTGATCTTCCATGGATGCCATTTCTGAAAAACTATCACCACTTTTGCAGTTAGCTGTGCAGCACTTATTGCAAGGAGTTCTAAAATAGGTGTCTGACATAATTAATGAGATACATATTGTGGGCTCTTTCAAACTGCACGGTGGGGTCCTGCTCTGATAACTTTCACCATGGAGCTCCCTTCTTGCCCCACTTCCATCTCAGGTAACGTAAGTAAAGGGAAGCCAATGCAGAAGTCCTCATTAAGTGAGTTTCCAGCACAGCAAGAGGGTACATATGGTCTTGTAAGTTTTTTCCCTGATCATTCTGATTTTATGCCTTGCAGGGATATTTCTTGATTTTTCACACCTCTCTTTTTCCCTTTTTACCCTGTGAGCAAAAATGCTGCATTACGCATGATTTTGCAACAGTCTGTATCTTTCATACAGTTTTCATACAGTAAATGAAATAACTTGATAGGACACATAGCAAACGAGGCATACACACAGAAAGTGAGAAAGCAGGCACATCTGAGACTGAAGTGCATCCTGTTCATAAAGAGAGATATAGTGCTGATGGCATTTCACACTGAGGTATCCAGGGACCATCACATGGCTTGATGAGACCAAGGAAGCTCAATAGGCTTTCCAAACCTAATTAGTACTTAATGATCTGGAGAGACATGGATGTCCATCACCTCTGCTTCAGCCCCTCTGTTCTTCCTCAAATTCTTAATTAACCTTTAAGGAGATGATGTGCTGATGAGTTTCCTAAGATATTGCATTGATTTTTGTCACACATGCTCACATACACACTCATGCATACGCTCACACACCACACACTCCGGCACACATATAAAAGAAGCTGTGGTACAAATTCTCAGCTTCAATGCGTTCCACACAAGGGCTCTGCTGATCAATGTTTATTAATGAAGTGCTGCTTCAAAAATTGTTAATTGATGGCAGTGTACAGAATGTTGTCTGAAATTTAACCTTATTCATCATTTAAGTATGTTGGAAGCTAGAGCGTGGTGTTAATTAATAGCACAAGAACAAAGTTGGATCGTTCTGCTGTGGATTCGAAAAACAAAATCATACGCGTAAAGAGGGGAAGAAAAAAGCTGTGATTAAATATAAAACTAGAGCAAAAAAGTGAGAGAAAATTGAGCCAAAGCCAGTGTCATACTCAAGATGACTCACTTTGTGAAGATAATGAAGTAAAAATTTTCTTGTGCACTTATGTAATATTTTACTGTTGTGTCATATTTAATCAGCTCAGAGTTTTAAAAAGCTAAGTAGAAGGTGGGGGAAAGTTGCTACCAATGGAATGAAAACAGATTAATAAGTTTTGAAAAGTTAATAGCCAAGTTTTTGGATATAAAAAGAAGAAAGAAAGAGAGAAAGAAAGAGAGAAAGAAAAGAGAGAAAGGAAAGAGAGAAAGGAAGGAAGGAAGGAAGGAAGGAAGGAAGGAAGGAAGGAAGGAAGGAAGGAAGGAAGGAAGGAAGGAAGGAAGGAAGGAAGGAAGGAAGGAAGGAAGGAAGGAAGGAAGGAAGGAA
>NW_024965639.1:0-1043 GCF_019238085.1 Lagopus leucura
GCTGCTATGGGGCTGTTATGGGGCTGCTATGGGGTGATGGGGGGCTGATGGGGGGCTGCTATGGGGTGATGGGGGGCAGAATTGGGGGGCTGCTATGGGGTGATGGGGGGCTGCTATGGGGTGATGAGGGGCTGCTATGGGGCTGCTATGGGGCTGTTATGGGGCAGCTATGGGGCTGCTGTGGGGCTGCTATGGGGCAGCTATGGGGCTGCTGTGGGGCTGCTGTGGGGCACCTATGGGGCTGCTGCGGGGCTGCTATGGGGCTGTTATGGGGCTGCTATGGGGCAGCTATGGGGCAGCTATGGGGCAGCTATGGGGCTGTTATGGGGCCGCTATGGGGCAGCTATGGGGCAGCTATGGGGCTGCTATGGGGCTGTTATGGGGCAGCTATGGGGCAGCTATGGGGCAGCTATGGGGCAGCTATGGGGCAGCTATGGGGCTGCTATGGGGCAGCTATGGGGCAGCTATGGGGCCGTTCCCCCACTCACCCTCCACCAGGCGGCCGTCGTCGGTGCGGCACACGCAGGTGTCTGTGGACAGCAGATCTTCCACCTGCATCTATGGGGCAGAGGGGGGGGGTATCTTATGGGGTCTCACTTATGGGGCACGACATCCCCCTTCCTGCCCCACAGATCCCCACTTATGGGGCACAACACCCCCCATCCTGCCCCACAGAACCACTTATGGGGCACAGAACCCCCATCCCACCCCACAGATCCCCACTTATGGGTCCCAGCCCCCCACTTATGGGTCCCAGCCCCCCCACTTATGGGTCCCAATTCCCCACTTATGGGTCCCAGCCCCCCACTTATGGGTCCCAGGCCCCCACTTTTGGGTCCCAGCCCCACACTTATGGGTCCCAGGCCCCCACTTATGGGTCCCAGCCCCCCCACTTATGGGTCCCAGCCCCACACTTATGGGTCCCAGCGCCCCCACTTATGGGTCCCAGCCCCACACTTATGGGTCCCACCCCCCACTTATGGGTCCCAGCCCCACACTTATGGGTCCCAGCCCCCCCACTTATGGGTCCCAACCCCCCACTT
>NW_024965640.1:0-43430 GCF_019238085.1 Lagopus leucura
GGCGGGCGCGGGGCTGCGCGGGGCGGCGCGGAGTGCGCGGGCGCGGGGCGGCGGCGGAGCGCCGCGATCAGCACCGGCGGCGGCGGACAGCTCCGCTGGGAACGAGCCGGGGGGGCGGGGGGGAAGAAGCGCCGCAGCGCCCCGGGAAGCGAGCGGGGCTGGGAGCTGCGGGATGAACCGGGGCTGCGGGATGAACCGGGGCTGTGGGATGAGCCGGGGGCACCATGAGCCACGGGGCGCTGATCCGGGCCGGGGTCCGCTCGGAAGGATGCGGTGAGCGGGTCTCGCCCCTCGCCCTCCCTGCCATCCCCCCACAACCCCGTCCGCTGCCGCCGGCAGAGGTCACCCGGAGTGACCGCGGTCCTTCCCCGGGTGCGGCCCCGGATTTGTGGCTTTTGGCGAAGGAAAGGGACGGGGGAACGCGGATGTGCCGCTAAGCAGGGTCAGTTTTCCAGGTGATTTGCTGTTTTCGTGTTATAAGAAGTCTTTTTTTCCCTCCCCCCGAAAGCCTCTAAGCATAAGCATCCCTCCCCAGCCCGCCCTCCCAAGAAAAATACAAACAAAACAACAAAACGAAGAGCAAAGCAACCAAAGCAACCAAACCACAAATCCTCAAGCACTTCAGCACTCAGTCTGGTTCGGAAAATATGATCTGGGAGCTCTTGTGCAGGAGTCACAGTCCATCCAGCACACTGGCTCAGCTTTGTCTAATCCCCAGTAACTCTGTGCAAGTTGTATTAAAGAAAAAAATCATTTCTGAATGTCAGGTCGCGGGTAATCCTTCCCCAGAACAGTTCCCCCAGTGCAGTGAGCTGCACCACGATGCCTTCAGCCTGCCTGGTGAGGTTGTGCTGATGGCACCAAAGGCAATCTGTAGAATATGGTTACTCATACACATGGGTAGTTGTGTACAAAGTGAATCTTAAGACTTCCATGAGAAACTCTCAGCGCTGCTCTGAATTTAAGCACATCAAAGGGCCCACGGTCTGCCTCTGCTGAACAGCTTCAGCACTTTACTTCTAAAATACCTCCTGTATCTCCTCTTGCTCTTTTCCTCTCTCAGACACACTGAAGAAAGTAAAACCAGAAATGCCATTTGGCTTTTAGTGCTGTAAAAGACATGGCTGTGAATTATGGCAGTGCTGCTCTGCCTCTGCTCAGCTCTCTGGTCTCCCCTTCTCCAGCTCTGGCCTGGCTGTGCCTCTGAGCAGCTTTTCCCCCATGACTCGGCCCCTTTTAACTTCCGATCTCTATTAAAAAGCTAATTTGGGAGCTCTTTTTTATTGCTCCTGATTTTGTATTTTTAAATAGAGGTTGAAAGTCAAAGGCAAGCTAGCTGCAAACAGTCTGATGGGAAAACATTGCTTCTCTCTCTCTATCACTTCAGTGCTTCGCTTTCTTTTTCCTTCTCTCACTCTCTGCCTTTCTCTTTCATTCTTCCTTTTTGCCTTTCCCTTTCTCTCTTGCTTTCTAGGAATCTCAACTATACATCTGATTCCAACTTTCTGAACAACTTTTTGTCGTTCCATCATGGAAGCAATTGAACCTGCTAGCATTACAACGAACCCCACGCAGAGAAACAAATAGAATAAACCATTCAGGTGAAACGTAACCTTTAAAGATAGTTTAAAGAGGAAGGGCATCTTTTCTTTTTTGCTGTGGCATTGTTTTCTGTATTCACATCCTGCGCCTCTACAGCCTGTTTTATTTATTGTGTTTGTTCATTACACTGGGTGCTATCCCTCATTAATTCTGCACCTAAATATCCCACTGACTCCATGGCCGTGCTGCATAAGCATTCTGTAATGGCAGTTGCAGTAATAAAGCTAGCATGGATGCTTGGAATTACAGCCTGCTGTAGCTCTGTGGTCTGCTTATGCCCTATAGATTGTGCCAATGGTTTCCTTGCTTTGGATCCAAGCTTGCAAAAGCACCCGCACAAATTGAAGATCATTAAGCAGACTGTGATAGTCAGTCTTAAAATTATATATATGTGCTCTGCTGATTGATAAGGGCTGGGAAAACACAGCTGCTTGAGTGTATCTGCTGCTCCCCACAGCTCTTCCAGACCTTGGCTGACTCTTGGACTTCTGCTAAAGCTCTTTCATAACACAGCTCTGCTTTACTTTTCTTTGCAGAACCATTATCTGGGTCTTCTTAAAGAAGTTTGTATAAAATGAAAACCGAAATTCATTCCCTCAACACCCATCAGAGATGCATAATGGGAACTCGTTTTTGCTTGCGAACGCAGCGAAGGACAGAGTGCCAAATTTTCAGCCCCTTTTGAAGAAGTTTCGGCACTGGAAGACGTTCAGGGCTGGAAGTTGATGGAGGGTGACTGGGGAGTGTGTCAGCTCTGCTTTGAGAACACTGCAGGGATGCTGGCTGTGCGCTGTGAGGCTCACATCAGCCCTCCAGCGGTGTGGCTCTATGAGGAAGGTCCGTCTCCCCATCACTGCCTGTTGGTGTTGTTGAGGACTTTGGGCTTTGGTTTAAAGCCAGCTCTGATTTACAGCATAGAATCATAAGGTTGCACAGGAGCACAATGCTCATCCAGTTCCAACCCCCTGCTGTGTGCAGGTCACCAACCAGCAGCCCAGGCTGCCCAGAGCCACATCCAGCCTTGAATGCCTGCAGGGATGGGGCATCCACAGCCTCCTTGGGCAACCTGTGCCAGTGTGTCACTATGTTACTTTTTTTTCCCCTCCCGTGTTTGGAGATGTTCCAGCCTGAAATAGAGCTGCACAGGCAGCTGCATTCTGCCACTTCTTTCCAAAAGGAAAGAGGAAGGAGCCGTGGATGTCGTCCAGCAGCACTGCTATCTAGCCAGCAGCTGCAACATTTTCTGCTCAGCTGACCTCAATGAATCAAGAAAGGATCACACATGAGAGCAGAGGGAAAAGACCCTTGAAGGACAGGATCACTACTGAGATGTTTTGATTTATTGCTCAGCGTTCCCCTTTTGTCCCCTGTGCATACCACATCTTGCTCTTCCCCAGTCTCATTTCACGTGGTAAGTTAAAACAAAGATGCTGGTTTGCAGTGCCTCTGAGTGCAACAGCACATCAGGAATTGTATTTAATTGGCCATATTCCACATCATTAGTGTCCAAAGCAGTGAGAACCTGGTGTGAACAGCCCTGAGGGCTGAGCAATGCCAGCCACGGGTGGTGCAGGGCTATTGGCTTAAGACTGGAAGTGCTGCAGGAGTGCATGGATTCTTCACTGCTTTGTGTGTTCTTCCCTGCTGCAGCCTGATGTCAGACAAGCCATGGAGGCCATACACCCTTCCATACCTGGTGCTTGCCATCAGTTGGGAATTCTCACAATTATGAGTCAACCTGGGCTAAAAACTGCACACGAGCAGAGCCCAGGACAACTTTTGGCCCTGATCTAATTTGATGGTTGGGTGGAAGTCACCACCAAAGTAATTGCCATTCCATGTTGGAAGCTGTGGGGGCAATTAAAGAAAAACTTTAAAGAGAAAAAAAAAAAAAAAAACAACAACAAACCAACCTGAAAGATTCATAATTCATTTTACATGGTCAGGTTTTCACAGTTTCCAGAGCTGCAGTGATGCTGAGGCTTTCGCTGCTATAGTCGACAATTCAATAAATTGCAATCACAATCCTTTGGTGGCTCATAAGCAGTAAATCAGATCTGTGGAGCTATACATTCACTGCAAATTTAAGGAGTTGCTCTTTCATTTTTAAGAGTGCATTTTAAATCAAGCCAATGGCCATAGAGCAATATATGGCCTGGCTCACTACTGTCTGGGGAACGAGCCCTGCAATGCTGTGATTCCTTTTTATTGTCATTAGCCATGGGGCTGGAAGCCCATCCTGCCCAGCTGAGGGCACACAGCTATGGAACGGCTGAGCTCTGCTCCTCTCTGCCCATCCTTACTTATTTCTCTGCAAATGCCAACTGAGAACAGCAGCTCCTGCACGTTGGCTTTGCACAGGTGCACAGCAGGGTGTGATGGGCGGCCAGCAAAAGCCAGAAGCTGCATTTGGGCACAGCTGTGTGTTGTGAGCTGCATGCTGGGGGATTGGAGTGCTGGTTGGAGCAGCCTGGAGTGCATGAGGTTAGTCCTACTCTTTGAATTTATACAGTAATGTACTTCTGCTGTGTTGCTTGGGGAGTTTTGTGTCCCTTCTTAGTGAGGAGTGATGCTGTGATGCTGCCTGGTGTGGCTCTCACACCCTTCTGTTGCTCTTTTCTCTACCAAACCCTGCTGTGTGAGAAGTGCTGGCAGGCAGACATACATTTGCTCTTATCTTAGAGCAGATTAAAAAGAATTTCACCTGCAGACAAATTCTGCAATTGGCGTTTGTGCTTAATAGGATATTTTTTTTTGAATTATTGAATGCATTAAGATCATTATTTCTGCCTTGCTGCTGCAGGAGCAGCCTGCTGGATGAAGGGGAGGCTCTGTCTGTGTTGTTAAGGGCTAACCTGGGATTCAGATCTTAATCCTCAGCTCAGGCCTTTGATATAAAGGAGGGCTTGTGGTGCTGTGGGGCTGCATGAGCTCAGAGCAGGAGGGGCTGATAGCCCGTGGGTAATGGAAGTGACTGTGACAGGTAGTCCAGTGTTAAATGGAGCTCTTCTGGAATAGACAGTGCTTCATCTGAGCTCCCCAGGTGCTGTCTGCTGTGCTTCGTGTTGGCTGGGGCTTCTGCTGGGACATGGCTCAGCTCTGCTTGTTTGCAAGACCCTCTGTGTCCAAAAGCAGAGCAGGAATCAGGCTGCCTTCAGCTTGGTTTCTTCATTTACTGCCATTACAAACGGCTCGGAGGGATGTTTTTAAATCTGACTGGTTTTACTGGTGGCAAGGGCTGGAGAAAGCTGATCAGCCATTCTGGGTTGGTGACGGGCTGCACGTGAAAGGAGTTTTATTTTTAAAAACCACAGTTTTTCTGACTAAGAGACCTTTCTGAAGTAGTTGGGGAAGAAAATAAGCATTCAGCAACCACAATAAATGTTAGATAATGCTGCTTTAGCTGTAGTATTTCTCTGTACAAGGAATAATGTGCACAAAGCAGCACAGCCCAGAATGATGTCGTGGGGAATAATAGAAGCCAGCATAAATAGGAGCGTAGGAAATGTTTCAATAGCAAGCAATAAATCTGTGTAATAGGCTTCAAATAGACTTCAATAAAATGATGGGTTTCTGTATTGATGAAACCTCACCGTTGGATGGCACTTTTTATTTGGCTAACTCTGAATTTGCAGACGTTGTCCGGTTTCTCAGAGCATGGCAGCCGAGAGAACCGACTCCTTGTCTGTCCCCTTCTCTGCCATTGGCAGAAATGCAGGGTTTTTTTCTCAATATGAAAAACACCGAGGAGCTTTTTCCCCATGTTGTCCTCATTGCACAGATCTGGTGCCCGAGAAGCTGCCTTTGTCTGTGCGACATCAGCTGAGGAGCGGCGCTGAACGCTTCTGGCTCAGAATCGATGCAGGCAACCAACAGGTCTGATGCGATGTTTTGTTTATTGCCTCCTCGAACCCCAGCTGTGTGTTGCTCACGTGTCACCAGGAGGAAAAGCAAATACGGTTTTTCAGTGTGCTGCAAAGCAATAGTTCTGTGTGGTTGCTCTGATGCATCCCATTGCCTGGCTGCGCTGCTGACTTGGCTGGGAGCTGCAGCGGTGTGCGAAGGCACAGCTGGGATCAGAGCTGCAGGTGGAAGGCTTGAGAAAAGCAAAGCGAACCTTTGTAGAAGTGTCTGTATTTCGTGTGACCTCTTTTCCACCTCAGCTTGGATCCGGGCTGCTGATCTGAAGAATGGATTCTGATTTCCATCTGATAAGGCTTACATTTTTGGCAAAGAGAAGCTCAAAAATAATCCTTTTCTGAGCAGATAAATCATCTAAAGCGCTCAAACACGCAGGGAAGGAGCCGGTAAATCTGCTAGCTGAGCTCCTGTGATTGCTTATTTTCAGAGGCTGGTCTCAGGGGCATGGCCAGGGGTGCTGGTATGGGGCTGGGGCAACACAGCTGCCCACTGCTGGCCTTTTGGAGTGCTCAGGGCTATGTGGGCACATGCTTGATAAGAGATGTCAGAGCAGTGTGAACCAGTGTGCTACTGCCCACAGCTTGGTAGGGATCGCTCAGAGCACTGCGTGGGTCTGGAGTCCTCCTCCTGTAAGGTATCCTGTAGCAAGTACACACAATGTCCACAACAAACCCACAGAACCACTTGTGTGCAATTCAAAGCATGGGTGAATGGTGCAGAATGAGCTTCTTATAGGTCTGTCCCAACCTTGGTGATTCTAAGCTCATCAAGTCCAAGCGTCAGCCCATCACCACCGTGCCCACTGAGCCACGTCCCCAAGTGCTGCATCCATGCCTCTACAGGACAAATGTTGCTGCTGCTAATTGTGTTATCATTGCTAATAAAAGCCACCACAATAGCAAATGCATGACATCTCATCTGCTGGAAAGTGAACGTGGCCCCGGGGCCGGGCAATTGCTCCGGTGGGCGAACCTTCTCAGAGGGTCTGTAGCAATATTTATTAGTCATACTGAATAACCCTAGTTGGCACTTCCCAATGTCAGCCACAGCCCCTGTTTGTGAGCAAAAATAGGGGTGGATAATTCTCAATTGACCTTCAGGCAGAAAGATAAGATGCACAGCTGGAAAAAAAACCGCTGCGTACGGTGCTGAGGATAATTTCACATAATCCTGACAATACAGCACAGCACTATCCTTCAGAGGGAGATGATGACATTCAGTGCCTGAGCTGTTGCTGAGCTTTTGCAGAACATTTATTCTTTGGCCACAAGCTACTCCTGTTGCCAGGAAATGTTCCTTTTAACATTTTCAGTGCTAAAAGGCGCTTGTTAGATGTCCAGCGTGAGCTGTAAATTAAAACCAAACTGGGTCTGTGCTGAAGGAACTGCTGCCTCCATGTTACTGATGCAGCTCCTGCATCCCAGGATGGGTTCTCTGTGGTTTGGGGCACAGAGATGAGCAGGTTGGGCTCATTTTTTGCTGTGATGTTGCTGGCTCACATTGCTTCTTTATCTTAGCATCCGTGCCTTGTCTGCTGGAATGCTGGTGACCAAGTGTGAACTCCAGCATGCCCCAATTAGCTGCTGGCACTGCTGCAGCTGCGCTCTGTCTCAGTGATGCTCAGATGGGCAGTGGGAAGCCACTGCTGTGCATCGTTCTGCACAGTGCTGTGGGTCTGTGTGCTCCTTCCCCTGCAGGAAGAACTTCTTCAGCAGCAGCCTGGGCAGGTGCACCACCAGCATGCCTTCAGTTCAGTGGTAGGCAGTGCTGGTTTGAAGGAGGAGCTGTGACTCCTTTAGGTTTTGCAGAATTAAGGCGTGCTTGTGCTACTTTGGTCTCTTGCAGTTATTTTTCTTAACGTCGTTCCACTAATTTACGAAAATTATACAGATTATTCCTCGACCTGGAAGGCAAGCAGTTGGCTGAGTTCCACTTGAGCTGGAGGATTAAACCTGAAATTGAAGGGATGGGGGGGAGGGGAGGAAATACTGGGGGCAGCTCAGGAAAACTCTGAGAGCTGAGATTAACCCAGGCTGCCACACTGCTGCAGCAATGGGATCAGGGATCTCCAGGCAGCACACCTCTTCCCTTCCTGGTTGGAGCCCATGGTCTTTGCTTCAGCTCCATCCAGCAACAGCCCTGCTTTGATCCTAACAGAGAGGAATAAACCCAGAGAGCGCAGGGCCTCATCCATGCCTGGCTGCATGCAGCCCTGCAGTCACAGCAAGCCCTGCTTGGCCATCCCTCACCTCTTGTGTTCTAAGAGGAGAGTGTGCTTCCCAATGCTGATTCCCTGATTCTGTTTCTGGAGCACGGTGTTTTCTGCTCAGCCCATCTAGAAGCAGCAGCAGTGTTTGGCCTTCTGCAGGCAGTCCTGAGCATCATGTAAAATCATTTAACCTTTACATGATTTAAAGGGAACGTTTGCTCCTCGGATCTTAATAATTTGTCATAAATGCAGAACAGGGCATGTCGCAATGTGAACCCAGCATTATTTCATTCTGGTGGATTGATGTCTCCCTTTATGAGCTAATTGCCCAAATACTCTGTGATGCCAATGCGTTACCAGTTTCCTGAGCATTCTTTAGTAGCATTGCATCATCGTGAAAGATCTTTGTGTAGCAAAGCAAAAATCAATGCTTTGCATCTCCCTCTCATTGCTCTCTGCCCCACCTGTGTACCATCACTGGTGCAGCTCAGGGATAGAAAAATAACAGAGAGATGAATGGGTAGGTTCATCCCAGGGTAGTCAGTCTTCATTTGGAGTGAAACTATTGGATCTGTGATGGATGCTTGCTGCTGTGACAGGGGAAGGAGGAAGACTGAAGGCAGGAAATGGGGCAGGGAGGTGCAAGGCTTGCTGCCAGCTGCAGGTAAGCCAGATCTATGGCATGGGACAGCAAAGGGAAACAGCAGGAGAGCTGCTCCCCTTGTGTGTGCGTTGTTCATGTAAAAAAAAGCTCTGTGATTGATGTGGGTGGTGTGCCAGGGAGCAACGAAGGAATGAAACGAGCTGTGCAGCAGCACTGGTGCTGGGTCCTGGGGTTGTGTTCTGTGCTCAGCCCTTTTAGATGAGTGCTGCTGCTGTGCTATGGCAGTGCTGGAGAATCACAGCCCTCTGCAGGGAGCAGTGCAGCCCCGTCCTGCATCGTACACTGACAATCTGGCACACCTGATTTCTCCTCTGTCAGCTCTTGTGATCTGGCTAAAGCTCATTTGATTTGATGTAGCTCTCATTTGATTTGATGTAGCTCTATGCTATGCAGAGCCCTGAGCTGCAGAACATCCCATGCATCAGCTCACTATGGGGCAGTGTCACATAATAGCAGCGATGTGCAGCAGCCAGAAGCAGCGTGCACTGAGCAGAGCAGCCTCTGGGAGGATGCTGAGTGCCTGCCTGCAACCAGCATGGACTTTGTATCTTTTTTCTTTATTTTTCTAGCAAAAGCTCTATTTTGGGTGTACTTCTAAGCTTTGTGATGATCAGTCTTGGTTAGTCCTCTTCAGAGCCAGATGTTGCCTCGTGCAATAGTGCCCCACGTTTCTTTCTCTTTGGGGATATTTTCGTGATCCCTGAGCACCCTGGGGATGAGAGGGGCTGTGAATTCCCAGCATTAGCTACGAGCTAATGATAAATCTCCAGCTCTCATGCAAGAGAGGTGAAGCACAGCAAAACAGCTCACTGGGGCTGAGGTGTGAGCCTCAAGCAGCACTGCAGGCTCCAAGGGCAGCTCTCCCCATTGCAGGGGGCCCTGGAGAGCAGTGAGCGCAGTGTGGCAATGGCACGGCTGTGCACCAAGTTAGCTTGGAGCATGACAGTGAGTGAAATGAATGATGAGCTGTATTGATCAGAGTGAAATCCACCCCCGGGTGGAGGGCGAACATCGGATTGGGGCAGAATGTTTCTTATGTTTTATTTGTTGGAAGGAAAAATGGGGGTTTTGAGTCGAGCTGTGAAGGCTGTGCTGCGTTCGTCGAAGCGTTTCAGTGCTGTGAAGAAAACGGAGCATTTCTCAGGAAGTCAGAAACATTTACAGCTGATGTTTGTGAAGTGTGATGTTTACGTTTCCTTAGATCTGTAATAACACTATATAGAAATATTACTGAGATTTACTTGAAAATGATGCTAACACCTGAAAAACGGCGCCTTATTTGCTCAGGTTGCAAATCAGTGGCACACAGGACTTGGAAATAAGGTTGGGGGATGTTCAGTTTTGAAGGAAACACCATATTTTTCAAGTTCTTGCTCCCTGTTGGAGCTCACATTGGGTCAGGGCCGCATCCCACCCCAGTGCACTGTGCTCCTCCCCAGGGCAGCAGAGCTAGGAGGGAACTGGGGGCACTGGGATGGGCACAGACTGGTGCAGAACAAAAGGTGGAGAGAGCCGATGGGGAAGGCAGTGAGCTCTCCAAATATAAGGAGGGAAAGCTGAGGTTAAGTGGTCGGTCCTAAAGCAGAGTGCTGTGGAGATGAACCAAGACAGTGAGGGATTTATTCTGTGGAATCCATCACTCTGGGATTTGCTGAGTGGAGCTTCATCAGCTGCTAGAGAGGATTTTTCCAGCACCTCCTCTATCACTGACTTGGTTCATTTTTTCCCATCAGCCACGTATGACCTCCATGTCAAAACATCATTTTACCTTCATTGACTGCTTCCAGAATGTCTTTCATTACCCTGATCTCAAACATCCAAACAGGAGCGGGGAGCGAAGGATATTCTGACTCGAACATTGCAGGGAAGCCTGGTCAACATGCTTCCTGTTTTGCTATATGTGCACTTGTTTTAATCTATCCAAGAGATGCAGTGCTTGGGCACAGGAGCACTAATCCTCTGCCCTGGAATTTACACAGCATCATAACAAAACCCCAAACATTTCCACCTTTGGGAAATGAGTTCAGTTCCTTCGGTTGCTGAATGATTAAGGGTGACCCTTGTCAAAGACGCAGCTTGTGCCATATATCACTGCATTACCTGTCTGCTTGGCAGCGCTTTGCAGGCATTTTAGACCTCTTATTATATGTTGTTTTTCATTTAGATGCAATTTCTTTTGTAATGAGGCAGAACTTATTTTCCAGCCCCTACAGGTGGCTTTGTCAGCTCTCCAAATTGTGCGTGACGAGGCAGGTTCCCAATTGATCTCTCAATTAGGGCTTTGTTGATATTGGATAAATGAGGGTTCACCTGGGTTGGACACAGCCCTGTCGGCTGGTGAGCCAAGGATTTGGAATGGAAAACAGAGCATTAGGCAAAAAAATAATCCGTCTTTTTAGTGTTGCTTTCTCCCCGTGAGCATAAAGACTGTTGGTTTGTGGGAAAGCCATAATGCTGGGATCCAAAAGCAAAGATGCAGGCCAGAGGATGCTGGAGGGCTGAGCTCTGTGCTGCTGCAGATCTGATGGCTGGGCTCTGTGTGGGTGGTTGGGCACACCTGGCTGTGTTCCCATGGTGCTGCCTTTCCCAAAAAGCAGTGTTTCCAGCCCAAAAGAGCAATGGGTCGTGCAGAAGCTCTCCCTGTTTTAGGCAAGTAACTCTCAAGCTCATTGACTACCACCTGAATGCCTAATGGAAGCAGCCTGGAAACTGCTCAAAAAATTATTTCCTGCTAAATCAAAAGCCAGCACGTGCCAGGATGGGAGAAGGATTAATTGACAGAGATGGTCAGAAGCTCTAATAGCAATTTAATGTTTCTGCAACACAAGTGGCTGACATGATGGAGGAAATCACAGCAGCCCAGGGGGGCACCTGCTGTCCCATTTGATTCCTGTTGGCCCCGGGCTGTGCTGCTCCCCATGCTGCTGCATGCAGCAGGACGAGCCGGCGCTCCTCCCTTCCTCGGCTCTGAAATGCTGAGCACAAACATTGGGTTCATCCAATCTTTTTTAATTTGAAGCTAAAAATAGCAGTTTAAGATCCTCAATCACGTATAATTAGTCGCGCGTTTGTATTTCAACAGCTGTTCTTTCCTCAGCGCTTGTGAGTGGAGGAGCGCAGTGGTGGCTGCATGCAGGGGTGGGGGTCAGCACTGGGGACCCCATGGGCCTCCATGAGCTCACAGCAGCTGGGGCTGAGGGCTGTGGGGCAGCTGCTGCCGGCTGCTCCCATCACCAAAAGCCAAACCACCAAGTTCTTCCTCCCACCAGCAAGAGCTGCCCTAAATTAGGGAGGTCTGCTTTCTTTTATGAGAATAATAAGGTGTGTCAGACTGAAAGAACCGATTTCCACGCGGCCTCCTGATGCGTTGTGTTCATCGCAGCTGCAGGAGCAGCGCAGAGCTCCTCTGTTCATTGCTGTGCGTTTTATTTTCTGTTTGCATCCGGAGTTCAGGCACAGGAGCTGCTGGGATAGGACAATAAACTGAGGGGGAACAGCAGAAGAGTGTGTGCTCACTCAGGGCTGGGTGGGCTGAGGGAAGCATCAAGGCTGCCAGCAGCCCGGTGCTGTCTGTTACCTGCTGGCCTGGGGCAGACAGCTGTGCAATGCGTCCTCGTTTTCTCTCCTTCTCTTCATTTGTGGATTTTCCTGAATGAATTACAGGCTGCCAGCACTCAGTGCCACAGCAGAGCGGGAGAACAAAAACACTTGTGAACCTGGACTTGTCACAACTCCCTTTCACAACATCTTCAATTTTGCAGGCAAATTACACTTCCTTTGCCTTCAAAGAGGTTGCCGAGGACTTCAGGCTTTTGTTTCATCTTTCCCTTTCCTGGATGTTAAATCATTCCTCTTTTTCTTCATATGTCTGTGTTAAGATGGCAGTGAATTTGGTGCAGCTAAAGGTGCAGAGCTTTTGCTGGGGCCGACAGCTTAGCAATGGCACTGGAGAGCTGAATGCACCAAACCCCCATCTCAATTCCACTGCCCCAAATGCTTTCACCTCCTTTATCCCCGAGGTACTTACAGAACCATTTCACATTTGTGCACTTAATGGATTAAATAAATAAATGGAGATGATTATTGCTGCCCAGCGAAGCTAATGGTCGAAGGCACGGCGTTTTGTTGTGACTGAAATTGCGTTTGTGCTGCTGCCATACTCTGCAGGCTTCCCAAAAAAGGGGACGATGAATCATGCCATCTCCAGCTCTCTACTAATGAGAAACCTCTTAGTAGCACTTCTTTACAGTCCCCTCTCCAACAGCACTGAAAGCATCGCTGCTCTGCCACATCCAGCTGTGGGACAGGTGCTCTGTGTGCGCACTGCTGCCCATCTGGTGCTCTCATCTTAAGGAATGTTTGGATTTTGTGGTGAGGGACGTGGTTTAGTGAGTACTATTGGTGATAGGTGGATGGTTGGACTGGATGACCTCGAAGGTCTTTTCCAACCTTGGTTATTCTGTGGTTCTGTGATCTTGAGTTTGGTGATGGATGGAAACCTTGCATCAATACTTACAAAGCAGCGACTGCTGATAGCGGAACAATTCTAGGGGCTGAAGCTCTGAAGTTTAAGCTTGTTGTCAATCTGAATGGTGATATTCGCTCTGTCTGTGGCACAGAGGCAGTGTGGGGCAGGCAGGGCAGTGCACTGAGGAGCAGAGAAGTGCCATGCCTGCAGTAGTGCTGCTGCAGCTGCTGCCCATTCCTATTGTGCTGCGGTGATGCAGAGCTCCGTAAATGGAACTGAGAGACAAGAGCCGTGCTTGTCAGAGCCCTTCTGGTATTGCTTTTCCATCTGCTGTCTCGGATGCTTAAGATTTGCAGTGCGAGCCCTCTCCTGGGTGTAGCTAATGCATCTAGATCCCTTTGCTGTATTAATGGCATTATTTTCCCCCGGCTGTGAAGTACTCGGGGCTTATGTTGTGACAGGATTCAGGCACGCACTTGTCAGACGGAGGTGCTGGATGTCTGTTTTCAAGAGGCTGCTGTGCAGCCACACGGGAGGGGAGCTAAAAAGCAGAAGGTTTTTCTGAAGGCAAGAAACACCCGTGGGCTCTGCAGGCAGAGCAGAGCAGGGCACACAGCCCTTGTGCTGCAGGCAGCACCTGGCCATGCACTGCGACCTGCTGCTGCTTGCTGCCCAAAATCACATCGGTCGCAGGAGTTTATAATGGTGCTTTTTGCTTTGTGTTTATAATTTTGCTACCCAGCTGTGCTGAGCTGAGTGCTGTTGCCCCGCTGAAGCAGAGCTGTGTGCTGTGTTGGGGTTGGCAGCGCTGGGTGGTGGCTGAGCAAAGGAGCATAGTGCTGTGCTCCCTGCACCCACTGCTGCTTCCCAAAGTCCCTGAGAGTTGGACTAATGCTGTGATTGACAAGATCCTTGAGCATAATTAGGCACATTAAAAACACTCAGAGATCTGCCCAGCAGTGATTTAGGAGAGGAACTTGATTTATTAATTTAACTGTAATTTCTTTTCTGTTGTTATAATGAGCCAGAAAGACTGAAAACTTGCTAATTAAAACTCACAGCACTTCAGACTAATGCAGAGCAGCAACAAATTTGTGCATTGCGAGGCCGACGCTGAAAGAGCTTTCCAAAAGGGAAATGTGGGGGGGGAAAGTGCCACTGCCTCCGGGAAGCACAGCTTCCCTTGGGCTCTTCCAAAGAGAAAAACGTGGGAAGATTTCTACATGTGTCTTACTGTTCTCTATTGAAATCTCGTCCTTGCAGCCTCTTCAAAACCCTGATACGGGGCGCTGCTTCCATTTGCTTTGCTTTCATTGGCAGAACACGAAGCGAGGAGCCTGACATGTGTCAGTGCTGAGATGTCAAGTGGCAGCAGTGGGTTCATGTGCAAGGAGGCAGCAGAGAAGTGTGTCCTCAGTGTGCTTTTCCACTCAGCCTTGAGATATTGCTGTAGCAGCGAGGTAATAACAGGTACCTGTGCCAAAGCTTTATGACAGAGCATTTTGTGTGATGCACAGTGATGCTCTGAGAGCAGGCACGCATGGAGAGCTGCATGCATCCCATCCCACACGGCTGCTGCTTGCTTTGTTTGCACCAGCACTGCTGTGATGTAAAATGCCATGGGACAGGTTAGAGGGATGCTGTGCCTGAGCAGAACGCTCACTGCTCATTAGCCAGAGCTGGAGTTAAGCTCAGCTAACTGGTACTGTCAGGAGCTAAGTGGTTGTTCTGTGATTTGTTAAGGTTTGCTCACAGCTGGCATTTCTTTGTTCTGTAATTTAAGTGTGGCTGAAGGCTGGTGCTGCTGGAAGGCTGCAGGAGCCCCATCCTCCTCTCTGCTCTGCAGGGACTGTAAGTCCAGGACCTGCAGCCCCATAGGGCCCACCTGGCACTGCCCTACTCTGCTCAGCCTCAGTGGCTGAAAATAAGAGATCTCCAGCTTCTGCTGGGAGAGAAGGAGGTGCTTGGAATGCAGGGTTGTGCATGAGTCAAGGTGGGATAGCCCTTGGTGGGGGTCCAGGCTGAACTCACCCAGCTGCAGCCCCCACACTGCCCCACAAGCTGAGCACATCCATCTCCTGCAGAAGGTCTGCAAGGAGGTTTTGTGCTACTTGTGCAGGGGTTGAGGTGTCCCTGGGGGTGGAATGAGGCTCCTCAAGGCATTTGCAGCTCTGTGTTGTGCACCCATGGCAGCTCTGCATTGCCCACCCCACCTGGGTCTGCACTCCTCATAGAGCTGAGCACTGGCCCTGGGAGCAACCGATCCCCATCGTGTCCTCATTGCTTCAGGAACTCATGTCAGAGCAAGATCAAGAAACTCTCTGGTTTAAACTTTGTTTTCCCTGTAATAATTACTGTTCAACTCAGTGCATGATAGGGGCCTTTGACTCTCCTTTGTGGCAGGCGTTGCTGAGTGGAGCCAAAGGCAGGGACTGAAATGAAAAAATCTTTGATTAACTCAATATCACAACTTCTTTTTTGTGTATATTACCATAATCCCTGTGCTGAAATTAATCTGTGGGGTGGCTGCAGTGTGTTGAAGATTATATGCATTAGCATTGGAGACGATGATTGTCCTCTTTCTTTTTTTTTTTTTTTTAAGCAGCAGCAATTCTGACTTTTTAAGCAACTCCTATTTTAGGAGTGTAACTATTTTGCCCTAGCAGATATCCTCAGGAAAAGTTTGGGAGACTTTCCTCCCTCCTTCAGGCACTCAGTGAGCCTTGGGGGCGTGATGCTGAGTGATGCAGCTGGAAAAGCACCAGCACTATCAGCTGCTAGAAGGAAATTCTCCCAGCACAGCCGTCCTGCTCTGTGCCTTTTCTCTATCAGATCATTTGAGACAGGAGGGTTCAGCCGGCTGGAGAGGTCTTCAGGTTTTATTTTGCAGAGAGAAATCACATTAACAGGAGCAAAAATATCTGCTTCACGTCAGCTGTTGGAACACGTTTCAGTTCTGGGCTTTGGTTTGCCTCTAGCTAGCAAAAATCTGTATTCAAGGGACAGTCTTCCAACAGATTCATTATGAGTGAATGTAACCAACAAATGATGCTATTAGCAACAATGTATATATTTCTTATTTAAAATATTTCCCTCCCAAAAGCAACACGTTCAACATTCTATGTCTATGAATACACAGTTCATTAAACTAGGAACAACTATATAATTAGGCAACAACAACAATTCATTAGTCTTAATGCGATTTAATAAAGTTCCTAAGCAAGGATTCTGCAGAGAATTAATTACGATGTACTCATCAGGAGAGAAAGTCCCATTCCTTGCTGGGACATCTCTGCAGCGAAGGAGCTCAGTGCTCTCCATCCATGGCCACTCTCCTCCCTGAGACTTCCATCCATCTCTCATTAATTAATCAGCAGCTTTCTGCAGGCTCTGATCGAATGATTGAGCAGCACCTGCCTCAATGCAGGGAGTATAAGGGAATGGATGTATTATTTTTAATGCAAATGGCTTCAGTTCGGAGGTATTTGATCCCATTTAACTGGCAATTAAACTATAAATGAGTAAAGCAGCAGGGTCAGTGATGTAACAAATGGCTGTGTCATATTGAAGTGCTCGAGGTACTGCATAGGGGTGGATCTGCACATCAGTGCATGCATTGCCTCATCCCTGGAGGCATTCAAGACCAGGCTGGATGTGGCTCTGGGCAGCCTGGTCTGCTGGTTGGTGACCCTGCACACAGCAGGGGATTGAAATGAGGTGATCGTTGGGGTCCTTTTCAACCCAGGCCATTCTGTGATTCGTTGTGCGCAAGTCCTGGCTGATTTGTGCCACCTCACTTTGTGCCAGTTGGTGTTTACTGGAAGCTAACAGTAGGAGTGGTCCCTGGTGGCTGCAGGACGTGAAGCACTGGGCTGCTTAATGACTTCTGCATCTCCTGGGCTGCCTGCTGCCTCCCCTTACAGCAATCCCTTTAGCTGTGCAGCAGGACTTGGGTTTTCTGCTGCTTGTCCTGGCTTTTACCCTTCTGCTGCCATGTCGCCGAGCTGAAAAGATTCATAAAGAATTATGAAGTGCTGCAGAGAATATTTTACAGTGAGCTTTAAGTAGCTCAGTCTGCTTATCTTATCAAGAAGCAGCTTGTAACTTAATTTCAGTGGATAAGTACCTGCATGGGGAGGAATCTCCAGGTACTGAAAGGCTTTTCCTTCAGAGAAAGGCACAAAAAGACCAAATATCTTGAAGATGAAGGCAGGAAAATCCAATTAAGGAGGTAAAAATTGTGAACTTTGAACCTCATTACCTACTGGGATACCTCGGCTAACTGCTCCCATCCCTGGACCTTCTGAATCAGACCCAAGTGCGAATGCCCATCTTCTCCCAGGCATCCCATTGCTTGTCTGCACCCTCTCACTGCCTGCTCCAGGTTGGGATTTATTCTGTATGCTGAGGAGCATAGCACAGGTTTAAATTACTGATGGCATAAGAGAGAATGAGAGCCTCAGCACTGCTTGCATCGCCCGGCAGCGATGTCTGCGGATGTGGTTGCAAGCAGCCCACGAGAAGCTTTACATCTTTAAAGGTTACTGAGTCAGCCTTGGCAGGCTGAAAAGCAGCTTAAAAGTACACGGAGGCACTAATTGGTCATTTGAACTTTGCCTGGAGGGCCCTTCGGGCAGGGCTGGTGCTGACTCAGTGTGCTGGATGGGCTGCAGGGAGCAGGGAGAGCAGAGCAGTCCCTTGGGTTCTGTGGGCACTGAGCTCTGTCTGTGGGCTCAGCTGGGCAGGAGGGCACGGATGAGAAGCATTCCCTTCCCCTGGTCCTCTGCTCAGCCCTGCTCAGCTGGGAGCCCATGGAGAAGCAGGGATGTCTCTATGCCACCTTGTCTCTATGTAGCACTGGGGTGGGCCCGCTGGATGATGGACAGATGTGCAACAGCAGCTTTCCTATAGTAATAAGCAACAGAAGGTGGGATCCTGTGCTCTCTCTCTTCCCTGGTCTCACAGGAAGCCGTTCAGCTCTCAACACACCAAGCAGGAACCTGCAGTGCCCTGCTTGCCCATAGAAATGAATGAAAGTGTCTGCAATTGTTTGCTGTCTGAGAAAAAAAACAACGACATAGCAAATAATGGAAGCTCGGGTGTACAAGAGCTAAAATCAGACCATTACTCTTCACCTGGAGAACATCTTAAATGCCGTGCATTTTCTTGTGAGCAATAGTGTATGACTTTTGCAGCAGCCACCATACATGAGCGGGGATTTGCGAAGTATTTCTCAATTGGAGCCACGGTGGATGTGTTGCCATGGTGATGGGAGGGAGCTGGGTGATGTTTTCCTGCAAATATACCGTGGCTCCTTCTCTCTCCCCATTTGTGTTTTGCTTTGAAGGAGCAGAGGTTGGTGTTGGGTGGTCACATGGAGGTAAAGCTGCTTCCTACCCCACAGGAGAATCATAGAATCACAGAATGGCTTGGGTTGGAAGGGACCTCAAGGATCATCAAGCTCCAACCTCTAATCTAACACTAGCCCAAGCTGCCCCATCCAATCTGGCCTTGAACACCAGGGATGGGGCATCCACGACCTCTCTGGGCATGGCCCCCAGCTCTGCTGCTGCAGCCCCCGTGGGACACAATGCAGGGCTGGGGGCTGTACACACCCAAGGTCACCAGAGCAATTTCTGTGGCTGCAGCTTATCGTTTAATGAAGATAAAAAAGAGCAATTAAGTCCAGCCGGCCAATTTGGCCCATTAGCATTAATCTTCAATGAAATCAGAAGGTGTTTGTGTTTTGTGTAAGCTTGGCTAATGTATCATTTTATTACTAACAAGCAGAAGCCATAATTACTCTTCAACGTATCGTGGCTGACTTTCTTGGCAGCTCCCTGTGTAATTTATGCATGCGAGTAATTGACTTCAGGGGCACTTCTGCATGGGGCTCCCATTGGGTGCTGCACTTTGCTCCCTGCCTGGCTCCTCGGTGCAAAGCTCAGCACGCAGCTGGCAGTGGAAGGGTCAGGGAACTCAAACCATGCAGCAGGCGAATGGGAAGGCTGACGCTTTGGTTCAGTTCCTAAGTACCAGCATCATCTCCATGAACTGCTTTGCTGTTTCTTAACGATGCAAAGAAAGCTTTATGGCTTCGTCGTACAAAGGGAATAAATCTGAAATACATTAGGAAGTGCACCTGACTTGCAGCGAGGTTGTACTGATGGGTTGCACAGATTGCATTTGGCATTGGCTGCTACTTCCAGCACTTAATGACTTAGCTTTAATGGTTCTTTTATTTCTTTTTATTAAAAAAGTATCCCAGGAGACCTTAGGGATTGTTACAGCGCTGGGTTAGGGCTATAGGAGGCTCTTCTAAACTCACAGCAATGCTGTGTGTTAAAAATTCATAACTGCAGCTCCCATTTGCTGCTGATGAGGACATTGATTTTTCTCAGGAAGCATGAGGAATTGCTGTGGCATTTGTTGCCTGTTGGGATGATGATATACACAAGTTTGGGGAAACACTAAGCATTGGGCATGCAGTTGGGTTCACACCTTTCTACTGCTGGGGAAAATAAGGCTTTAAATGTAATTCAGTTAAATCGTGTTTCTCAATACTGGGCTCCTAAAGCAGCAACCAGCGATGCTGCCTGTCTCAC
Source organism: Lagopus leucura (assembly GCF_019238085.1). Lineage (NCBI taxonomy): Eukaryota > Metazoa > Chordata > Aves > Galliformes > Phasianidae > Lagopus > Lagopus leucura. The sequence goes on from NW_024965640.1 coordinate 19,470, forward strand.
ACAACACCTGCTGCACTGGTACCTGTCTGAGGAAGGCCTGCAGTGCAGAGATGCTCTGTTGTGGGGCTGAGAGCCATCGGAGAAGAGATGAGTCACATTGCTAAATGTGCTTTTGGCAGGATCTGACCCCAAACCCTCCCACCTCTGCTCCCTCCCTGCTGCTGGAGCAGGCACAGTTTGGGGGTAGGAGCAGTGGCCACAGCTGCAGCCTGGCACTGATCCCCCAACACCCCTCTGTCCCTGCTGGGCTCCCAGCTGTGTTCTGGAGCTTTGCTTTGCACAGTAGAACGTGGTTCCCTCTCTGTAACCCACCCACATGGCTGAATGCAGCGCTGCTGATGCTGTGTAGGAGTGTATGTGGGGTTGTTTTAGCATTAATGAGGTTCCTTGCAAATGATGGGGTACAGTATGGAGTTCTCCTTGCAGTGATCTTCACAGAGGATCTGAACCCACTGCCTGTTATGTGCTGCAAGGTCAGGCCTGATGGAAATGCTCTTGTCTAAGCTGAGAGGCTGCTGAGCACAGTTGCACTGTGTGCTTTCCATCTGTGTTGTGTAGAAAGAAAAGCCTCTTGTTTTCTTCCATGGCAAAGTGCAGCCCAGATTTCCACCTGCCCCAAACCAGCATCACTGGTTTGCACTCATTGCCTGGTGCTGCTCGTGATCTTGGTGCCCAGGACAGAGCAATGCTGCCCTTTGCACCCTCCGTGTGGGAAGCAGGTAGGACTGAGGAGATGTCCAGGAAGATATCCATGGAATTACCCACCTTGTTTGGCCCTGATTGGATTTTTCGAAACCCCTTTGGGTTGGTTCCCAGGTCTGTGTGCTGGCAGGTGCCTCCCAGTGCCCTGTGGACTTCACAGCACAACTGTGGGGCTTCACCTTAACTTGGCAGCTGGGAAGGTTGTGGTGTGGGCACCAAAACATCTGCTCTGGCTTTAGAGGTATTATCCTGATGAACTCAATAAGAAGGGTCAATACAAAAGCTGCAAATCCCCAGCAGAGCATGCCCAGGCTCCAAAAGGTAAACCCAGGGTTGATCTGTTCCTGAGGGACTCACGCAGCTCTGCAGAGTGGTGTAGTGCCATTGAGAAATGCCTGCTCTGCTGCTGTCGGCCTGTTACAGTGGCCCATCCTCAACCCATCCCCATCTGTGCTCCTGCCTGCTGGGAGCTGTAAAGACCCCATCCCTACCCATTGCTGCCCCAGCCCTGGGGAGAGACAGGAGCTGATGCACATAAACAATCCAGGCACTGTCAACCTCTGTCTTCTCCTCCCTGCTATGGAGTAGGGCAGGGATCAGCAGCAAGCTGTCGGCATGTCTTCCTTGAATTTGGAGGTTGAGAAATAGGAAAACTTGGTGTTTGTGTTCTGCATTAATGCACACAGGAGGGCACCTGTTCACTTAAGCACATTTGCTTGTTGTTTTTTCTAATCAGACCTAAAAAGCTTGTACTGACACAGCGAGCCCTTTGAACTGGTTTTCTGCACCCACGATCTCTAGCATTCCAGCATCTCTCCTATATAACGAGCTGATACAGAATTACAGCTCATTAGCGAGTGATGCATTGATGCCTAATAATTCCCTCCTTTCTTATTTGAAAGAAAGTGGGTTACGCTGTTATTGAGTTGGTGCATTATGTTTTGATGCTTTTTGACATAGGAGTTGAGCACTTTAAAAAATATATGTTAATTAGAAGATTACACCCACATCAACATTAAAGCACGATAGTAACTGTAATTACGGAATGAGCTGCTGCTTCCTCCAAGCATGACATAATATTAAAGAGTCCCGTTGGTCCAATTTTCAGTGGGATGACTCGTAATAAAGAGCAACTTCACCAAGGATGACATTAAAAGAGTGGAACTGGAGAACCAGCCTCAAGCATTTTGTTCTGGCTCAAGGGAAGCTTGAAGGTGGAAGGGAGGACATTGGTTTTGTGACAGGGATGGGTTAGGAAGCTGCAAAGTCACGATAGGTGTAGGAGGTATGAACTATTATCAGCTGTTTCTCATTAAACAAAACAACAAGAAAAGATTCGTGGCAGCTATCAAGAGAACTTGCTGGAATTTGGCACCTGGCTCTGTTTCACTTAACTGCTCTTCTAATGGAAACAAATGGCTCTTTCCCCAGGGTGACCTGATGTGCTTCCATCTCAAACTTTCAAAGAGAGAATAAATGCTGCAATACACAGATACATGGATTCTGAAGTGAAATTCAGATCGTTGCCCCAGCTGCACGTGGACTCATAGGAAAGTCACCTGCCCCTTCTGAAGCACATTCTTTGTTTGCAGAAGTAGAGATTGCTTCTGGTCTAGTGGAAAAGTTCTGATTTTGGTAGCTGCAACGCATCAACCCTGAGTGCAGACATCAAAGAGCAAAGTTTTTTACTAAGTGAAGTGCTCTGGTTTTGTTTGTTTAGTTTGAAGACTCCTATGTTCTAATCTCTGTCCTGTCTGATGAATGCAGCTCAGGTAGTGAAGTGGCATTGGTTTTATTTTGTGCCCGTATCACTGCAAAGATAAACAGAGAAGCCTTCTGTCTGCTGCCTCGGTGTAATGCTACTTATCAACACGAGTTCAAAGCAAGCTCCATTTGTATAGGATCAGCTTATCCCATTAAGCCAATCCTTTGACAGGAAAGAAGCTGACTATAAGAGGTAGCAATGCCTGTGAGGCAAGTGAATTTAATGGAGTTTGTAATGGACTGCAGAAATATCAACCAAATGATCAAGAATATGCCCCAAGAAGCAGTTAATTAAGGCTGCCTGCCCACCTCTCAGTTGGTTTAAGCTCACACTGACACCAGCAGGCTTGCTGTCCAGAGGCCCTGATGTTTGCAGCTCCTGGTCTCCCCCTTTCCCATCCCATGGCTGTGGCAGAGGTTTCCATGGGCTCTGGTCCCATTGGGTGCTGAGAGGAGGCCCACAGTGCACTCGTTTCCTTCTGCTTGTGCTCCCAACATCTGCGATCAAATCATGGAACGGGGCTTCAAGGGCACCTCTTGCTCCTTTCTTTCAGTGCCTGTTTACAGACCCCTCGTGCACGAATCCACCCAACTCCTTTCCCCAAGCCCTGTCTTCACAGCCTCCCCAGGCAGCAATTTCCTGTTTGCTACTCTAAAAGGTGAACTAAAGGAGGATGATTCAGGAGGCCTCCTTTTGATCTGTTTTAAACATACTTTCTGTTAGCTTTAATCGCCTGTTTTGGGAGGCTGATGAATAACAGATCTTCGTCGACCTTACCTTCTGCCTTTCTGGTTTTGCAAATCTCAGTTGTGCTCCCCTTGAGCCCCAAGAATGTGGGTCCCATTTGCATAAAGATAATTAAGAGAAATGCTCGTTCTACATGTGTATTACCCCAGTTTGCATTACTCTGGATGGACACGGAGGGGGGTGAAGAACGGAACCAAAAAGGGCAGTTAACCTTGCATCTCTGTGCACTCAGGATATAAATGCACCAAACTATGCGTTAGTTTTAATTACCCCCACAGCCTCATAAAACCACTTCCTTGGTCAATTAATTTAATTACTTTTTGGCTAATTACTTTTCTCAATGGTGAATTGGCTCCAGACTGTGATAACTGTTGTGCTGCAGAACTGGGAGATGGGGGAGACTTTGGCTTGAATGACACACAGAACATATCAGCAAAATACACATTTATAACATAGACACCTGAATTAATGGCATCTCTTTGGAAGGAAACAGAACAATTTATCCTCTGGAAGGGAGAGAGGGGGAAAGCACCTCTCAGCAACAGCAACATTGCTCAAAACATGTCAGAAAGACCTCTTTTTCCCTCTGCAGCCTGTTTTGAGTCAAAATTGAGGATAGCATTTAAGCATTCATTTAACCAGGCTGCAGTGCACCTAGGAGGTGGTGGAAGTGCTCTCTGAATGCAGGTCCTTGGTAGCAGTGCCTTTCAATCAGAGTAAAGACAAAAGCTTGTCTGCAGATAATGAGGAAACAAACTTGCACTGGTGTTAATCATAGAATCACGGAATGGCCTGGGTTGCAAAGGACCACAATGATCCTTAGGTTTCAACCCCCTGCTGTGTGCAGGGTCACCAACCTCCAGCCCAGGCTGCCCAGAGCCACATCCAGCCTGGTCTTGAAACCCTCAGCGCCCTCACCGAAGCAGGGCACGTGAAATCTGAAGCTTCTGAATGTAACTGCAAACCCAAATATTCGGCTGCTTGGATGAGATGCCCAAGATGGGGATGAAGGAGTGAGCGTTAACCAACAGCGGGGCGCGACTCATTAGGAGGTGATCAGTTACAGTAATTGTGGTCCCATACAAAATGAGTGTTCTGCACATCTCTCCCTGCCCTCAGCCCCAGTGGGAATTGTCACAGGTAGAGGTGGGCAGGGAACTACTTGGAATCTTCCTGGTGGAACTGCAATCTCTCATTGGATCATGCTGTCTTAATCAGTTTCACTGTCTGGATGGGAGGAATCCTTGGGAGATAATTTGTAATTACTCTATTTGAGGTAGCACTTAACTGCAAATTACCCAACATAGAAATAAGGATAACTAATGAATGCTCCCCAACAGAAAATTTTTTAAAGATGCTGTTTTATGGAAGGAAGAAAGTTTGCCAGTAATTTGGAGAAGGAGCCAGCAAACACTGCTGCTGCAGTTCCAAATCTGCCTCCGAGCACACGCTGCACTTTTCCTGCTGTCAGAGTAACAGAGTAAGGAGATGATGCCTAATGAGGGTCTACATATTGATGGGATGTGGAAGAGGGGGTGCTTCTGTTGTTTGCTGCCAACACCAGTAACCCTGTGCTGCTGCTGCTGCTCCTCGAAACCGTTCTGCTCAGATTCTCTCCATGTGTTCATCTGTTCAGCCTTCATCTTTCTCCAGTGCTCATTAATAATCGCATTGATTCCCATGCTTGCCCGCTGATGTGATCTCCTTTTCGAGAGCACCTGGATCCATATGAATTAAGCTTGACATCTCTCTCACGGTGTCGTTGAGAACAGCAGCTCTGAGGTCAGTGTGTCTGCCTGCAGCACTGCAGCAAAGCAGGCAGCCCATGTGTGGGGCTTTGAAGTGCAAGGAGAAGAAAAAGTATTGTTGAGGTATTGCCAGTTGAACCCGAAATGTGTATACGAAGGGAAACTCTGATGGACTGCTTGCCTTATTGCTACTTATTCATTTAGAGTGCTTGAATCTACCTAAACTTGGTGTGCTTGGAGTGCACAGGGATGTGTCTGGGGAAGGGCGAAGGGAAAATGAGTGGAAGCACAGTGTGTTGTCAGCTGGATGTGCCCAATGACACCACATCTCAGCACCAATGCGGTCTGACTGCAAACTACAGAAAACAAAGCGGTGAGCAAAGGACAAAAGCATGAAATGCACCACTAAGTTGACTAACTGAATATCACGCGGTTGTCATAAAAATACAACTTTGCTTCAGGCAGACCAAAGCTACCTACTGCTTTTAGGAATCTCTTGTCATGCTTGCTGGCAAGGAGCTATGGTTATGGACGTGCAACCCAAAGGCAGCTGTAGAACATGTGCGTGCTTCTATTGCACATGAATAAATGCATACATATGGGCACATGTGTCAGGTGTCTGGGGTACCCATCTGGTTTTGGATTAAGTCAATAATTGCAGAAGAAGCCAAATATTGAGAAAATGCTGAGGGACTTGCACAGAAAGGTCCAAACAGTGCAAAGTGAACTTTGTCCAAACCAACGGATCTTTACAAAAAATATTAAGGGGTGTAATCAAAGGGGATCAAGCAGCAGATATTGACCATTGGATTGTCCAAAGCTTTTGAAGTAGAGAATTACTTTGTGGGTCCAGCAGTTTGTGGCTGACTTTGGCACAGGGACTGGAGGAACGTGGTGTGGTGGTTTCTGTGCAGCAGAGCTGTGAGTGAAGGCACTGGGGGACAGCTCATAGAATCACAGAATGGCCTCAGTTGGAAGGGACCTCAAAGATCACGAAGCTCCAACCCCCTGCCACACACAGGGCCACCAACCTCCCCATTTCATAGCAGCCCAGGCTGCCCAGGGCCCCATCCAACCCAGCCTTGAACACCTCCAGGGCTGGACGGGGCATCACAGCCTCTCTGGGCAGCTGTTCCAGCACCTCACCACTCTCATAGTAAAGAATTTCCCCCTGACATCCAACCTTAATCTGCCCTCCCTCAACTTCAAACCATTTCCCCTTGTCCTGCTGTTATCTATCTTTTCAAAGAGTTAACAGGCTTGAGTGGGTCTGTCCAGGGGGGGTCAGCTGCAAAGGAGCCATAAGCACATCGTAATTGAAGTTTCCTCTTGGACTTGAAGGACTATGCAAAGACACTTCTCTCTAAGCCCAAATTTTCTGCTTTTTACTGCTCTGTATTGTAGCTTGAAGGTAGGTAGAGCGTGCAAATACCTGACCTTCAAAGCAGCAGAGAATGGAAAAAATTAAGCAGATTAATATGCTGCTATTTCAGCATGCGTAGTAGGTGGTATTTTTGGCTGCCAAGCCCCGTTCTGTGAATATGAGACATCGAGGCCACGGATATTTCAACACACGTTTTATCAGCAGTGCAAACAGACACTTCACACGCGGCGTTTTGCATACAGAACTTAATGCATTCACTCCAGCACGTTATTTATAGCACTGAGGCGCAGTCATGAGGACAGCTGATCTGTTTGTGTCGCCTCTGTAGGCTGCAGGCATATGCTGGAGTGTGTATGGCAGGGAAAGCACGGCGGAGATGGGCAGAAGTCCTTCAGAGATCAATTATCCAGGTGCTGCCTGGAAAACGGCCTCACCAGTAAGGGAGGAATGATGCTGTGTTTGCTAACACGAGTCTCGTTGGGCACAGAGAGAGGGCTGCTTGGTTCCACCAGCACCGTGCTGTGGGATTCACATTCATAGGTTTAAATGCAATCTAAGGGCTAAAGAAAAGCAACAGAAAAACTAACGTGGCAAGGCTGAGAGGAATGAGAGAGAATTCCATGAGAGGAAGATGGGGTTTAGTAACATCTTTCAATGTAGTTACTCAAATCCCCAGCAATAGGCTCATTAAAATGTGCTTGTACTGAATATAAACTCAGAAATGATCCGGTAGAGACTTTATTGCAGTGATCGTAAATTGGGGCGATAGAGTTCAATTTTCACTTCAGTGCGAATCGTTCCAGGTCTCAAAGTCATTACAAATATATACCTGAAGCTCACCAGGTGGGAGAGCACCCAGCTGGTGCTGGTAGAAAACCCAACATCTTCCCTGGAGCAAAGCAGGACACGGCAGCCTGCCCAGCTGCTCTTTGGATCAACAGACATCAAACGAAGAGGTCCCATTCATTTGTGAGTTGAGCAGTGCAATAGATGTGCATTTCTTATTCACTAGAGGGAGTGCGACTCGAGCAGCAGCAGGGTGTGTGCTTGGACTCCCTGCTCTCAGCCCTGCTTTTAGAGCTGAAATCCAGATGACTTCTCGTTATCGCTGTTGTTAAGTACAAAATATTTCGTTACCCTCACGGCCACGTGCAGGAGCAGGGCGGGTTTGTATCCGTGGTGTGCAGGAAATGGGATTGATTCAGTGCAGGAGGCATCAATAGGTCTGAGTAACTGCAGCCATGCTTAAAAAATAGTAACAGTGAGAACTGTGGTTGGTAAGTGGAGGAAGGCATTTATTCTGAGTGCCATGTGTGTCACACTGCTTGGCTGTCACCTGTCTGAGGGGTTTCCTCCCCCTTTTTGGAACAAACCTCACTGCGATGAGGAAAGGGACTGTATGGAAATCTGAGGCTCTGCATTGCTGGAGGCTTTTCATAGAACCATAGAATGGCCAGGGTTGGAAGGGACCTCTAGGATCATCAAGCTCCAACCCCTCTGCCACAAACAGGGCCACCAACTTCCATATCTAATACTAGCCCCAGCTGCCCATGGCCCTATCCAAGCTGGCCTTGAGCACCTCCAGGGATGAGGAGCATCCACAGCCTCTCTGGGCAGCCTGGGAGCCTTTTCAGTGCTCTTCTTTTTACCTGTAGGTGTCCATGCTCACAAATACCAATGGGGCATTCTTGAAAATACACTGTTCTTTGAAGCAGTGGGGGGGAAAGTGCTTCATACGCTTTAATTTCTGTTTTTCTTTACATCTTTGCTTTGAAATGTTCCAATCTCCTCCCCAGCACGCAGCCAGCCCTGAGCTGGGGTGCTCACCAGGGGTGGGGAGCGCTGCTCTGACCAAGCACTGTGCCCTGGTGCCCTGGGATTTCTTCCTGCTGCAAACCCAGCCCCAGGAAACAAGTCGTTATTTGCTATAATCCGCTGTAATCTGTTTCATCTCACAGCTTTCAGCCAATTCTCTGCTGAAGGTGTGCTTTAATGAGCACTGATTTCTGCCTTCTGCTTTGGGCACGGGCAGCATCCAGGCAGTGGATCTGACCGTCGCTCCATGTTCCCCCAGGTTTGTGCTGCCTGCTGTATTCAAGCTCTCGATGCTTCTGCCTCTACCCTGAGCTCTCATCTCTGCCTTTACAAAGTGGCTCCACGGAAAGGCAGAATAAAATAGGAGTTGTCTTCAGGAAAGCAAAATGAGGGCAGTGAGCAGCGCTGCTGAGTTGCTCCTTGCAGAGCGCAGGATCCAGAGTGCTCTCATACAGTGCAGGAAGGGTTTCTCCCATTCCTTTCAGTGCTGACTTCTGCAATTAGGATATCTTCATTAGTGCCTGCTTTGCCTCCCTATAAAACTACTAAATATATAGGGGAGAAACAAAAGAAATAGTAATAATAGTAATAATAAAGCTGCAATTAGCAAGGTCAGATGCTGCAAGTGGGAAATCTGAATAAAGACAGTGGCATGTGTGAGTTACAGCTGTGAGTCAGCCCAGAGTCAGCATGGATGGCAATAGCTGCCCCTGGACGGTCTCCAAGCCCTAATGCTGTGCAGAAATAGGCTCTGAGAGGGAGTCCTGTGCCAGTTGTTGGCCTCAGGGCTGTGCACTGCTGCTGAGGACAGGAGGGATTCCTCTCGTGTGCTTCAGGATTTTGTATTTTGACAGTGAATTTGAGCACTCAGATCTATTTCAGGAGGGCTATGCTTCTGCACCATGGGGCAGGGGCAGTGGGGATGCTGCCAGCAGCGGTCTGGTCTGAAACTCTGATGGGTTTTGGTTTTGTTTGAAGTATTGCAGGTCTCCCACAGCACAGAATTCAGCATTTGTCTTCCCCACAATTTGGGCTCTGAGGTGCCCACGTGTTTCTTCACTGTGTACCTTCTGCACAGCCCCAGTGTGCTCTGTTTTTCTTACCAATGGCAAGCTTCCCTTTCCTGGGGAAAGAAGTTTATTTCCCTTTGTCCCTGCGCTGACTGCTCTGCCACCCGTGTTCCTGACAAGGAATGCTGCCTGTAGTGGGCAGCAATGCTGGCACAGGGGCTGCAAGCAGTTTGGTCCACGTGGGGTAACGGGATCCAGGAGTGCTCAGCAGTGGGCACAGTGCAGGGTGAAGCTGTGTCCCACAAACATCACGGATCCTTGAGGCCCCATATGCCAACATCACGTTCCATTCAGCTGAATGACACTCAGCTCACACACGCAAGGTACCCACAGCATTTTCCATCAGCAGAGGTTACAGCAGCAGTGTTTGGAAGACATCACAGGTGTGCAGTGGGGACAGAACCATGGATGGGCTCTGTGCTGTGTCTGCAGTGCTGGGGCTGTGGGGCTCTGCTGTGCTGAGCCAGAGGGTGCAGCCGCTCACGTCAAGGTTAATTGCAGCCTCCACAGCCGTTCCCTACAGTCAGCCAAGCTCTCCCTGCAATGCTGCCAGCAGCGAGTCCTGCACCTAACAGAGGGAACAGATGGCTGTGGTGATCTTTAATGGGCTGTCATAGAAGTCAGAGCCGTGGAGCAGCTGCACTGGAAGCTCTGCTGTCAGTTCTGATGCTCGGTGCAGAGGGAGGAGGAAAATTGGCATTTTGGGGAAGAGTTTCTCCTCTAAACCTCCAGCTCACTGACTGCTCATCTCACAAGGTAAAGGGGAGATGATGTGCCTTAAAATTTCTGCAGCATCTCAGCAGTGGGAGCGCTGAGATTGCACAGGTCTTTCCAATGGTCGGTGTCTCAGGAGGAAAGGAATGGCTTTCCTTTTCAAGGAAAAGAAACTGGCAATTACAGAAACATTTGTGGAAGATGCCTTTGTTTAGAAAAGCCCGCAGGGCAAAGTGTACAAAAAAAAAAAAGAGAGAAGTCTCAGTGCCATCAGAACACCTTCAGCAGAGCCCTACACAGCAGAGTGCCTGACCAGAGGAACAGCAAGGGGATGGCAGCGGGCTGAGCTGGGGACAGAAGCACAGCCTCATCTGCGGAACATCACAGGGCAGCCACAGATAGGGGAGGTCTCAGCCAAGCCCAGCAATGCGTGTCCTCCCAGCATTTGTCTTGCCAGCATCTGCCTGGATGGGAGCTGAGCTGCAAAGCACCCCGGTGTTAACCCCTTCCTCTCAGCCTCAACGGGCCCCTTCTGATCTTAAACTGAGTCACAGAGCAACAAGTTGGTAATGAAACCCAGGCAGCCATAAATCACGCCTGTCTCAGCCTGATAGCCAGCAGCTGAGGAGATAACAGTGGATCTGTCCCGACTGAGGCTCGCACAACAGGCGGAGACAATGGGTGAGGATAGCGCAGCAGACAGTGAATTATCTTTGCCATCTGCTTTCTGCTAACATCCATTTATAGAAGAAACTAACATTTGGAAACACTGAGTGCTGATTGTGGTGCCTGCGGGATAATTTTCCACTGGATACAATTAATCATTAAACCAATGGAAGACGTACATCCGAGCATTGTTCCAGCTGCAAGCAAAACACCTGCTGAGATTTCCAAGTTCAGCAAGTGGGAAGTTTGCAGAGGCTCCATCACTTCCATGGGGCTCCGCCAGAAACCACACTGCTCTCCTGCAAAGCAGAGAGGGCAGCAGGATGGCAGTGTGCTGTGCAGGGAGCAGTGGGCTGCCAAGAATGCTTGGGAGGAACCTTTGGATTTGCTGGTTCTATAGATGTGGTTGGCTGATGGAGGTTGTGTGAGTGCAGGGTGGGTTGGCACCATGCTCTGCTTGCTGCCCTGCGTGCAGTTGGAGCATGATAGCCCTGGCGTGGGGAGCCAGGCAGGCTCAGGAGCAGCAAGTGGTAATCACAATCAATTACAGTTGATTAAAAGCCTTGGGAATCCAATACATTGCAAAGAAAAACAATCAGCAATGCTGCAAAAAAAGGTAATCAATAGCCAGCCAAGCAGCAAGCAATTAATGGGCAGAACCATCCCTGACCTGTCTGGAGTTCTTTCTTCAGCTTCTTGGTGCTCGTGGTTCCCAGCACAGGGGTTAATGTGTGGGAGGAGGGGGCTGCCAGCCCCTGAGCCTTGAAGAAAGGAGTCTCAGGGCTGGTACAGCCCAGAGGCAGAGGAGGAAGTTCTCTGCTGGGAGCTGGGAGTCCGTAGGCTGTTGAAAGACCTTGCAGAGAGCTTGCAGAGGAGAATCCTGACTGAAATTTCTGATTTTGGAGACGTCATAGGAAATTGCATGGTTGCCTCTGGGACCCACGGTGCAGAGCAGGAGGTGCTGAGCACAAAGCATGCCTGCAGGCTGGGGCTGAGCACAGGCTGAGTGGATGGGGCAGCAGTGAGGAGGAGAATTTTCTGTGAAGAAAAGTGAAAATGGACAAGACATCATACAAACCATCCAAAGTTTGTTTGTTTTGTCAGCAACAGCTTCTGGCAAGCTGAAGAATTTGGAAGTGAAATTCATATTTTGAGATGGAACGGGAGCCCTTGATCTCAAACTACTTTGTTGTCATAAATAATTAGGGGATCACAGAATCATAGAATGGCTTGGGTTGGAAGTGACCCCAAGGATCATCAAGTCCCAAGCCCCTGCCACGGGTAGGGCCACCAGCCTCCAGGTCTGGATCTAGCCCAGGATGTTAATGATGAATACAATGATCTGTGCCTCTCAGCTGTGAGTGCCTCCCCAGATCCCTCCCTCTGAACACTGAGGGTTGGATCCCTGTGTCTCTATGCACAGCGCCCATTGGCTGAGGTTTCCAGCAAGGAAAATCTGAGTGCAGAGCAAAGATTTGGGGTCCTGGCATGAATTCCTTTGCAGTGCAGAGTACAGCCGCAGTCACTCTGCGACCCAGCATTTCTGCTGACAGCTCCCTGTCTGACCACGTTCCCCACCTCGCAGCACTGTGGCTGGGCTCAGTGGGATGGCTGTCAGACACTGCAGGGTGCTCAGCAGACAGGACTGTGCCACAATGGCTCAATTAGAAAGCCTCACGGTGGACGACTGTTACGACCTGTGCAAAATTGGCCATGAACTGCAGGAGCGTGGAAAAACAAACATTTTTTCCCCAACACTTCCACTCAGCCACGCTGATCAAACATGCTTTGGAAGATGGAGAAATGCAGCACGTTGGTTTGGTTGCAGCACGAGGGTTTGGCTTCAGCCAATGTGCCGGCATGAACTGCCCAGACCCAATCAAACACGGCGCTAATGAGGAACAGGTCACTGCTAATTAGCGGCAGTTAGCGCAGTTGGTTTTCCTCTCCCAGATACATCACTTCTGTTACTAACCATCCGGCCTGTCTCAGAGTAATTATCCCATCAAAATGGGTTGCTTTCATGGTTAACAATTTTCATAGTAACGCGTTAATTGCCCCTGGCTTACCCACGGTCTAATCAGCAAGGTAGGCATTCGTTTCTGGAAGTGATTGATTTCAAGGGACTTAGTGCTTAATTACATTTTAACAAAGTCTGTTTTGAATCCTTGGAGGAGTGAGGCGCTTTCCATTTGGCTTTGAACTTATCGTGTCAGAGGGATCTCGGTAACTAAATTATTCCATTCATTCTTAAGCACTCTTGTCACCGTATTGCAAAGTTTTGTCACTTCTGATTCATCTTTACCCAGAGAGCTCACCCCAATTGTAGGGTTTGCATTAATAAGTGAGTTTGCTTTAAAAAATAATGATTACATTATAGATATCTGCGTGTCAGGGAGGGATGCAGTGATCTCTCAAGATGTAATTTGTATATCAATCACTTAACTCGATGGTTTGGGATGAAATGTGCTATATAAATGCAAGAGCATCATTTATCTCCCTTCTTCCTCTGTCTCAGCATAATTGCACCTTTATTGCCCATTCCAGAAAGGAATGTGGGGCAGAGCATCATCCCCCAGCAGTGCGTGGCACCATCGTCATCACCCCAGGTCTGATTTCCTCCTGGTCCTGCATGCCCCTTGCATGGTGTAAGCCAAGGCTTTGGTAGCTGTTTTCTCTGCATGGCATGACCTCGTTTCTTTCACTCCTTTTTGCCACTTTCTAATTGCATTGGCAATTCCTGTTGCGCTCGTATTGCTGCTGCACGATGAGAAAGGACAAATAATACTTCCCCTGATGGTCACTGCTGCTCATCCGAGTGCAAGCTCCCCACATGCAGAATCTGGTGTAAAAACAGATAATTTTGTTTAGGTGAGAATTGATCAAGCTTTTCAGGACCCCGGAGGAGAGGGGGATGTAATCAGAGAAATTCCCTCCTGCTCCATGGGCAGAGCTGTGATTGTGACCCCGCACTGCTGGGGGAGGTGATGCTGGTGGGGGTCCTGAGCCCATCTTTGGGCCAATCCCAGCCCCCTGCCACCCTGTGCAGTGCTCCCAGCCCTCTGCTTTGTGGCTGTGCCACCACAGGGGAGTGCCTGCTGTTGTCTCTGCAGCTCGACAGCATCTCATGGAAAACCTGAAGAAGAAGAGGGGCTGCAAAAAATACTTTGATAGATGAAAGATGATCAAACTTTGATAACTTCAAGCCAGCCCAAGCAGCAGACAGCAGCTCAGACAAATATATAAAACATCAAAGGATATGGAACCGAAAGCAGCGTCAGAGACCTCCAAATATAGCTTGCTGCAGTGTAATTCGTTCCTGAAGCAGAAACTTCCATAACATGTTGTGCTACAGCCATCTCCTCGTGTGCAATGAGATGCAATGAGAGTTGCTCTGCAGCACAGTGATCAGATTAGCAAAGCACACCAATTAAACACATGCCTGAAATGTTAGCAGTGGTTAAACTCAACATGTGATAAAGTCCAGCTAATCTATTCCTCCTGACTGAGGCCATTCCTCTCAATAAGCTGTAAATATTGCTAATTCATATGACTTTTGTTTCTGTGTCATTAAACAGGAGAAGGCATCCGGATAAGCACGTGGCTGTTGTAACAATCTGATTATTAGTTAATGCTAATTAGTGTCCACTTAAACTAATTATTAGCTGGATTTAATAATTTGTGATGCCACTAAATAACCAGAAATCACTGCAGGGAAAGCTCAGCCCAATGAGCCATCAGTTGCACAGGTCTGTGCATTGCATGGCAGTTGGCAGCATCCTCTGTGCTGTTCATAAACAATGCTACTTAGCTAATTAATATCAGTATAGCTGTTACTACATCTCAATGAAAGGTTTAATTAGGCTGTGATGGATCTCTAGCCAAGAGGCAAACGTAGTGAAAGCGTTTCTCCGTGGTGCATTGAGAGGAGCTCCAGCCCCATAGGATGGGGATGGCCAATGTGCAAACCCCAGTGCAGCTCTGTTGGAGGCTGCTCCCAAGTCCTCAGAAGAGAAGAGCAGATGCCAGATAGCATCCAGTTCTATTTCTGCTTTAGGTGAAGCCTGGCATGCAGGCAGCAAAGCCATACCCAATAATGAGGCTTCCTGATGGCCCCATTATTGCCACAGAAGCCATTAGGGCAGATAACAGGGAAGCTTTCACCAGCAGAGTGGGGATGAAGAATTAGCGTGCACCTAATCTCTAAGCAGAAAGCTTCTACAGAGATCATTTCTCCTTCTGTTGGTGAGATTGTTAAATATACAAATTAGGTGGAGATTAAAAAAAAAATCATTAAAATGCAATTATTTCAGCAATGTAAGTTTATGGCTATGTGAGTACATTAAAGGACCAGCTTTGTGGGTCTTTACGTGCTTGATAAAACTGAATAATTTGCTGCAAAAGTCTTTAGTGACAGCAGGAAGTATATTTAGCATTTCCATTTGACTTCAAGCCTACTCCAGGTATATTAAAAATCAGTTGGTGTATTTCAAACCACGTGTTCCCATACTGGGAATGAAGAACAACAGTTCTGGAGCAGAAAAGAAAGCAAAGAACAATGTGTAGATTTTCTCCTCATATCAGAGTCCAAGGTTGAATCTATCGGCAGTGGAAATTGCCCAGCCGAAGCTGGAAGAGAACAGAAAGCCCTTAAAGCACACATTGCCGCGGCTCCTTTTCTGTGCCATCCAAACCAATGGAAATCATCAGGAATGTGTAAAGCTGCCAGAAAAACTTGGGATTATTTTTAAGGCAAAAAACAGGAAGAAATCACAGCTCTTGCCCTCTTCTGCACCAGGCAGCAGGACACGGCCAGAGGAGAAGTGCAAAGAAGATGTTTTGATTTCACTTTCAAAGAAGTCAGCTGGAAGCATCGTTGGCTGTTGATCACATAGGAGGCGGTGCAGCAGCTCCAGGCCAAATGTAAGCTGGGATAAACAGAAGTGCTGCAGTGAGACTGCAGCTCTGTGCTCACCCTTGTATGAAAAGGCAATTATAAAGCTGCCATGTTGTCTCCATTTATAAAACCTAACCAGTTAGCAGAGCAGCACCTATCCTGGTACTTACTTCTGCATCCCAAGGTGAGTAAATACAGCAATCTGTTTCTCTGCAGCCAGCCAGAGGAGGATGAGTCAAGTAGAAAGTAATGGAGAAGTGGAGTGCATTCATTTGGTGAGAATAAAAGAACCAGGACCCACATTTCTCTTCACGTGGAAACAGGAGAAGATCTGAGCAAGGAAACTTCCCCACTCATCTCTCCCATGCACTGATGCTGGGAGATGAGTGGCTCAGTCTCCCATGTGAGGCAGCATGCCTCAGCACCTGGAATGGTTCTCCTTTCATTCCTTTCTCATCCTCCTCCTCCCAGGATGAAAGGGAAGGAACAGTTCGGATAGGATCCATTTGTCACCAGTAGAAGTTGCTCAGATGGGGCCCTATTCCTCCAGAAAGTGGTTTTCTCTGTGAGCACATCCCAGCATCAGCACTGCAAAAGGCATCGAGGCACAATAGAAAGCACTCAGTGCAAAACCTGAATGCTCATTAAAGTGCTGACAGGCGCTGAGCACTTTGTTCTGGGGCTTCTTGTGCTGCCTCTCACTGTTTCGGCTGTGAAGATGCTCTCATTTTGAGACTCTCTCATGGCCTTTGTAGGCTTCATGCTGGGGGCTGCCTGGGGTGGGGGTACCCCAAAGCTGGGTGGTTCGTGCCCTCTACTCTCCATTCCCTGTTCAGCACTTTTCCCCCTCCTCCCCCCAGCTCACCTTTGGCTGTATTCTGTTCCTATAGTGATGAGGGCACTGCACTCAGGGGGGATGCAGTGAACCCCCTCTTGTTGGGGATTAGAGGACTTTATGGTAAAGCAGATTATTACTTTGATATGGGTGTGCTTGTGGTTGAATAATTGCTACACCTGCAACCCTCTTCAATCTGCCACCTCTGCTGGAAATGTCACAGAATCATAGAACTGCTCAGATTGGAAAAGACCTTAAAGATCATCAAGTCCAACCACAGCCTGCCCGTACTACCCTAACTCAAATAGGATTTTTAACCCGGCTGTTCAGCTGCTCCTGGGGACAGTATAAGAAATCAATAGGAAATTTTGGAGCTGGCAGGATTTGGGCTGCTGAGCTGCTGAAATCAGAAACTCCCATTACTGGGGCACATATTATAGGGGCAAGCAAACGCGAATGGAAATGTCATTTCCACATTCATTCCACTTGAGGACAGGAGGCACAAAGAGCTGAAGTTGATGTGCCATTACTGGACAGTCTGCATGGCAGCGGCCCCAGCTCAGTGCTGCTGCAGATTCTTTGAGCAGGAGCAGCAGCCATGGGGAGGGCTGGCACCTCGGAGCTCAGGCAGCGTGAGCTGTATATTTAGCACAGTCCCCATAAGGAGGCTGTGACATTTTGCAGAGGAAATCTTGCTAGGCGCGAGAGAATGAGAAGGGAGTGTGTGTGTACGTGAGCAGTGCTGTGGTTGTACTCAGGGGCACGAGGGGTCTGTGGGTGAGTGCTGGAGGCTGTAAGGGGGATGGGCCAGGTGTGACTGTTTAACAGAAAGGAGAAACATGAGGGGTACACTGAGACTGTGGATCGATGTAACCGTGAGAAAAGGCGTGCTGGTCTGCATGTGTGACACTGATGGGAGCCTCCAGCTTCTGGTTTTGTTCCTTCCGTTTCCATCTCCTGGTTGCTTTGTACTCCCAGCTGTGCTATTTGCTCTCGGAGCCAGGAGGCTCTCATTCAGAACTTTTTGTAATGGGAGCACTGCCACGTGAGCCATGAGGTACCTCTGGGACCTCGCCGGCTGCAGCACATGAGCACCCAGAGCCCATTCATCACTTCTGGAGCTGCTCCTACGCCTCTTTCTCTTGCTGGTCTATGTTGTGGCTGAGGAGCGATGTGCTCTGAGTAAAGCAGTGAGCTGCAGCGAGGCTCTGTGGCCAGCAGCTGCTCAGGGGCATTGCAACACTGAGCCCTGCACTGTGCTCTGCTGCATGGAGCACCCGAGTGATGGGCACAGTGTGCTGCAGCTGGAGGGGGGATGGCAGCGATCTGAAGGCATCTGGAGCTGTGCTGCCAGAAATAGCTCACTGCCATTTACAGGATGGATCAAAGCAGAGAGGGCTGGAAAACAGCCCAGTGGGGAGAGCGTGTAGCAGGTGAAGGGAATAATGCCCAATAGGGGGGACAAAGGGTGGCAGATGGGAGCTCCCCAAGCACAAGGCAGTGCTGTGAGACTGGATGGATAGATCAGGACTTGTTTCCAACATAATGGACAATGCAGCTTTGCCCTGAGAAGTGGACACTGTTTCAAAATGCTTCATGCTATGGCCATGCCATGTCCAGCGCTGTAGGGCCTCTGGTCACAGCCTGGGGGGCAGAAGCTGCTCCCACTGCAGTACAGAGAGGGAAGGACTGTGGGAGGGCTGTGATGCTGTGGATGCAGCCCGGAGCCACTGCAGACAGACTGCAGGCACAGACATTTCCATTCCACTGAAATGATCCCACAGCAATTTTCACCTTTTTTCAGAAGAAGTCAAGGCAGGCTGTGAGAAGATTTTTCTTCTTAACAACACTTCTGTGACATTTCAGCTCTTCGTATCTCTAAGCTGAAAAGAAATGCTGAGCCACATTCACCTCGCCGTGCTGCTTTGGAGGAGAGCTTGGCTTTATACACAACTGTTTTGTTAGGTGTACCAAAAAGAAGCAAGCAAAGGCCTTATCTCGTTTGAATCATGGGCCATTGCAAAGCCACACTGTGAATTGGTGGCAAATATAAGAGCAAGGAGGGGAAAGGAGGGGAGAGGCAGCACAGAGGAGCAGGTGGGATGCAGCACCGTGCAGCACCGCACTGATGCACCACGCATCACCATCACAGGGGACAGGATGCTGCAGCAGCAGTCACGAGGAGCCAGGCCAGCAGGGGAGCAGGCACCAATGCCCCTGTAGGAACAGAGAATTTCCATTTCCAATTTCATAACTGTCATAAAAATAGAACAAGCACAGACATCCGAGGGACTTAGGGTAGCCTTGCTGCTTACCACAGGCAAACAAAGAGATTATTCCGTGTAAGTAGATTCAGCTTGGGGTGTCTGCTTTTCTGGCTTTGGAAGTATTCAGAGTTTTCACCCAGCAGAGCACTTTGAGCCTTTTGTACTCAGAGCATTTGGAAAATCGGTTATCTGCAGCTGACAAGAAAACAGTTTTGTCAACTTCTCTGCAGGTTTTCCTCAGTTCTTAGAAACCCAAATGCATGCATGCTCCTCTGGTTGGTTGGTGGTGGTATGCACACAATCACAGGTCTGTGCAGAGGCTGCTGCAGGTATGGGGCTGTGCTGGGGAGTGGTGCACAGCTCCAGCAGCACTCAGTGAAGGGCACAGGGCAGCAGTCTGATCCCATCCCTTATACGACATCAACTCAGTGTCACTTCAGGTCTCCCCGAAGCCTCTCGGGGCTCAACAAGTCCTGGAAATGGATAGACAAACCCTTTTCTCTCCTCCAGGAGGATGTTGCTGCTATTTAAGGTCTATTATCCTCCCTCTGCTCACACATCGCTGCCATTAGTGCTATAAATGGGCTGGGTATGGAGAGAGGAGAAGAGACCCCCAGGGTAGCAATTACTAGAACTGAATTGTCTGATGCAAAAGGCAGCATTAGCCTGGCGTAATTTGGTCATAAAACAAATTGCATTGCCCATAAACTTGCTGAACGGTGGAGTTTTCCCCACAGTTGTTTCTGTGTGTTTGGAGCCAGCAGAACTGCAGGGAAGTGGCCTGGTGCTGTCCTGCTGCAGCCACCAGAGTGCTGGGCTCCAGGGAAGATGCCACGGTGTGAGCAAATGAATATTCATCACGAGATTAAACTCGTGGTTGACACGGTGCTAATCTTCCCCAGGCAGGCCTGACTGAAAACAATGTGGGAAGAGTCCCTGCACACCGTGAGCCCCATCAGATGGGTCTCTGATGTGGAGCTTCGGTGGTTGTGTGCTCCTTCTGAGAGCCCCCCTGAGCTGCTAGGGGGCAGAGAGGAATGCTCTGTGCTGGGGACACGGGGCTGCCATAACATCAGCAGGTCCCAAGGGTTTGTGTGGGGAACCCTCGGGGAGGAAGCAGTGAGATGAGTTTGTAGAGCAGGATGCTCTGGTAGGCAGCTATGTCACGTGTGGTGCTGGGGGACATAGCTGGGTCTTAGATTAAACTCCATATTTTCGTGTGATTATCAGAAATTCCTATGCATAAAATAGCTGCAGGAGGCAGGGCAGGTGCTGTCTGCGGTGCTCTGCTCCCTCACTCCTCTGCTTCTGTGGCTGTGCATTGCTACAGAGTACCTGCAAGGATGATGAGAGCATCGTTAATGCACGGTGTGTGGTGACCAGATGCCAAAGTGATGAAGAGTGGGGAACAGAGCAGGATAACTGCTGTGAGCATTGGGCTGCTGAGCACCAACTGGGCCTGCTGTGTTCTCCCACGTCTCGCAGCAGCTCTGCCTGTTTTCCACGCCTCCCAGTGCTTATCCCCAGTGGGAACACAGGGCGAGGCCAGGGGATGGGAACCTGCACTTATTTCCCATCTAGGGCATTTGACAATCATATAATTAAGATAATTTAAGACTGTTTTAAACTCCAGCTCGCACTGTGAGGACAATGGGCTTTGATAATTCCCATTTATGGCCCCATGGTCTACTATAAAAGAAGGATATCTGCACTTGCTTGGCTAAAAAACCAGAGGAGGAGGTGACAGCAGGAGCAGTGGTGAGGGATGCACTCCCAGATGTGCAGCAGAGTCTGACTGCATGACAGCCCCATTTCCTGGAAGCAATATGAAAAATCACATCATGCAGCAGCAGAGGGGAAATCACAGCCCACGGAGAGGGAGGAAAATCCAGTGAAAGTTGGATGCTGATACCACTCAATGGTGAACCCTCTCACTGAAAGCAGCCGTTGTTGAGGGAGTTGAGCTGCAAGCTGTGGAGCAGGAGGGGCAGGAGAATCGTATCCACAAACAGATAAACAATGCTGAGGGAAGCAGAGAGGTGTGAAAGCTCTGAGCTGCACTGATCACAGAGCTCCTCTGCTGTGCACTCGATCTGCCACTACAGCCTGAGCTGTGGGTGTGGGGCAGTGGCACCAGCCAGGCACCAGATCCAGGAGCAGTGTGTGGAATAAGCAATTTCAGCACACACACTGCACACTGAACACCCGACAGGTTGTGTTGCTACAGATCCTGGCTGAGAGCTCCCATGTCGTCCCGCTTGCCCCCTTTTGACACTCGAGCTGCACAAACATCCCATCTGTTGTTGCGTAATTATACCTCGCTGCACACATTTGTCATCGTTTCGTGAGTGTTTCCTGCCTCTCCATCTCAGCAATTAGCTTGAACTGCTGAGCTTCTTGTATAACACCAGCTTGTAGCTTCATAGTGCCAGGCCATGAACTGATGGCAAATCAAGCTGCAATAAATTAAAGATGGGTAAAGATGAAGTAGGGCACAGAATGGTGAGAGGAATCTTGGTGGGGAATGCGGCATGAATCCCAGCTCTGCCTGGCTTCTCCACGGTGTTATTGTCCCCATTCCCTTCAATGTTTGTTTGTCACAACTTTAATAACTCATTAGGATGAATAAACTCACTCTGAGGTTGCTTCCAGTTTAGCCACACGTTGACAAAAATGGCACTGGAAATCCAATTAGACACGAAGATGCAATAATTATACAGGCACATAACCCCATCCCTGCAATAGGAGGACAGGTGCAGAGTTTTGAACCCTTTTTGCCATGGAAAACCACAGGATTACATGCAGCCAAATGGGATTTGCAGCTGCAAATTCGTGCACTCATATAGCTCCTGAGGCAGCTGGGGAAGAATGATGGCTCAGGACAAGCCTAGAGATAAACATGCTTCCAGGGTCACAGCCAGGAACCCTGAGCTCATTAAAGCATGCTCTAATACTTTTCAAGTTATTTTCCTTTCTGTGGGACGCTGTGTACGGCACGAATTCAGAGGCTCAGAAATGCTGTGTTATTTTTATAAGGGATACCACCAAATCTGCTGACCCCGAGCGTGTGCTGCGAGCAGGGGATCCTTTCACAAACCCGAGAGAAAAAGAAGTGAAAAGGTTTGGGGGCTTTGAAAACAGAGGGTTTTCCCCCCATTGAGGCTGTGGGGTGCGTGGGGTCCCAATGGTGCCAATGGGGCTGTGGGTGCAGGGTGACAGATGGCAGTTGGCTGCAGTCTGGTGTCAGTGATCTGAAGCATAACAGACTCAGCCTGTATTTTTTCCAGCAGTTTTGACCCCCATAATACCAGTGCCCTTTTCCCCCCAGCTTTCACCCCCTTTCTCCTGAGGTTGAGGAAATGCAAGACAGAGTTTTGCTGCAGGTTGCAATCACAGTGACAGGAAAATAACCCGGGCAGCTGGCTCTGGGTGCTGGCAGCAGAGCTGGTCTGTGTGCAGGGCAGGCAGCAGGAAGGTCCTGAGCAGCAATTAGCACCAGCAGACCCATGCACAGCTTCTGCACGAGAAAGGTATGGGTGCACCGTGGTGTTACTACCTTAATAACATCCCAGCAGTGCTGTGGAGCTTCTTTACCTGCACTGCTGTTGGAAGCAGAACAAGAAGAACAAGGTGGTTTGGGTTTTTTTCTTCCCCCAAAGAAATGACACTGTTTTTCCCATAAGGATATTTTGTGGGGGTTTTAAGGGACTCGATTAAATGTAAAGCTGAGAAAAGAAGCTGCCGGCTGCTTTCCTCCATCCCCGCTGCACCCACACTGCTCCGAGGAGGGGAGATGTGAGAGATCACAGCTCAGTGCATTGCATGGAGCAGGGAACCCAAAGACAGCCAAACGCCATTCAGTCCTATTAACAACCCAGGAGGGAAAGGCAAACATGCAACAGCGAGCAGAAGGCAGCTCAGAAGGAGTGGAAAAGCACAGAAATATTGTGCTTTAATCCAGAGAGAATATTTCAACAAACACTGAGTGCTTTGCAAATATTCAGTGCCTGAGGAGCCAAAGCACAGCGAGGAGCAGCGAGGAGCAGATCCAGTGCTGCTGGGCAGCAGGAAGGGGCATGGCAGGGCTGGTGGGTTTGCAGCAGAGGTCATGGGCTTCTGGGTATGGGGAGCTGCACTGAAACACGGCAGTGTGAGTCTCCTCCAGGAGAGGTGGGGGTCTTTCAGCTTAGGGTGCTGAAAGCTGGCTGCAGAAATTACTAGAATACACTGGAAAATGTGTGATAGGGAAAGTACCAAGGTGTGAGATAAGACTGCCCTAACCTAATGGGCATTTTTGCCTGTGCCTTCTTTAAGCTTGTTCTCAGCCTGCAAAATGCCCCACAGGTCAGAGATGCTGTTCTTCCCTTTCGCCCGTCTCGTTAAAACCAGTGCCACGTTTCTGAGCCCAAAGACACATCAATCCTTCCAAAACTTGAAAGGAAAAGGCCAATTGACTTCTGGTTGGAAATGCACTTCTGCCTATGGTTAGCATTTCACCAGATTCAGCAAAGGAAGAGGCAGTGTTTTTCTCTTAGACGTGTTCTGCCTTGCAATAACCAGACTAAAGATACAAACTTTACAGCCTTATTTATTGGTCCTGATTTTCAGCAATCTCTGAGATATGAATTATGTAGAGGATGCACAGCAAATGAATTCAGCAGTGGTGGATTCTCCCACTGAGCAGCCACAGTGCCTTCAGCCCCTCTGCCTGGAGCATCTCAGACCACCCCAGCTCTCATTGTGGCTGGCATCCTTTCATTGCTTTTGTTTCTTAAGCCCCAAGTTCTACCATTTGGTTGTAAATTCACATTTAAGCTCACATTTGTGCACAGTAGGGATGACAGAAAGGCTTCATTGCTTGCATTATTTATGAATGGTGTCATTTCAGGGTATCTCTATTAAAATAAGGTTCTAATTCTTAGGCACTAGGTACCAGGCACTCAGTGTTTGTTGAAAGATTCTCTCTGGATTAAGGATCTGGAAAATAACACTAAGCGAGTTAAGTGTGTATTTTTGTTTCATACGCCCATAAAACCTCATTAACAAAGATGCTCACAATGTTTGCTTCATCATCACACGGCGTCTTGTGTCTGTCACAGTGCTGCACTGAATGCTCTCATGCATTAATGTCATGTTCTGCAAAGCCCTTTGGTTCACAATGAACTTTTCTGTACAGCAGAATACATTTCATTTGTGGGTTTGGTTTTGTTGTTGGTGTTCTCCTCCCTTCCCTTCCCTTCCCTTCCCTTCCCTTCCCTTCCCTTCCCTTCCCTTCCCTTCCCTTCCCTTCCCTTCCCTTCCCTTCCCTTCCCTTCCCTTCCCTTCCCTTCCCTTCCCTTCCCTTCCCTTCC